>NW_009632585.1:28128-55551 GCF_000690535.1 Cariama cristata
TACCAAACAAAAAATCCCCAAATAGCAATACTTAAACTTCTATTCTACTTTAGTCATGCAGTATAACACACCATTAATATCAGTAGAGATTGCCACAAAAGGAAAATCTCCTTTCAAAAAAAAAAAAAAAAAAAAAAATCCAAAACTTTCCAGAGCTCTCTTGAATTTTTATTTTTCAGATGAGAATTAAAAAAAAAGAAACGTGCTTGCATACAGACAAATTTAGACAACCCCTATTTCAAGGGAATAGAAATAGTTTCTACTTTGTACCTGGTTACACTACTATTCAGGTTCTCTTTCTGGGGAGCTATGTACTTTGTAGAGACAGCAGTCTTTGGGGAGTCAGGGATTAATTGATAGGAATCAGTGTTTCCTCAGAATTATTAAGTTATTTCAAATCAGAAACTTATGACAGAAGATTGCTCCTCCAAAAAATTTTCATCCACTGCCAGAAAGTAGCTATGTAGGATATGTATCATCAAATACTCAAATTAAATATTTGTAATTAAAAAGTAATTGTCCCTATTAAAGAAAAGATGGTGTTAATAATTCCAGGATAAAACAGTCCTGTCCAACCAGAATGTTTAAAGACATCTTCAAGAGCTACAGCTTGGTGTTTCTTAATGAATTGTTGAATAGATGTTACATTTTTCTCCCAGTTAAATTCAGAATTGCCTTTCATGTGTAACTAATATGTGAATAAACATCCAGGTTTATTCTACTCTGTCTTTGCGTGAACACTTTAGAGAGTGACCTTTGCAAACAGTGGCTCAGAATACAAATGCATGCTGACTTTCAAAGCATTTGACAAAGTTAGCACACAGAGAATATGCTGCTATGAAATTAACAGTTCTACCAGATGGTTTGTACCTGCAAGCTCTGCAATAATTACAATAACCTCATCATATTCCTGGTCTTTCATCACCTTGAATATTTTTATTGCAGTTGTGCAGACATCTTTAAACATTTCACCTCAAAGAGTGAAACTTCCATTTGGGTGAGAAGTTCCATCATAAAACTGCAAATTAAGGAAATGAATAATCTTATATTAATTCTAAGTTTTTTAAGTTCCTCACCACCAGTTACTGCTTGCTAGGGAGACTGGTAATGTGCTTAATAGCTCAAGAGAAATTTTGAGATGCCCTAAACATGGAACTTTCATCAAGCATGCCATATATTAGAACTTTTGGAAGCTATTCATTCTCTCACCACAGTTGGCATCAAAAAAATCCCACCACTCTAATGGAAGCACGATCAGGTTTTTCCTCTTTGTAATGTATTTCATTACCCTATAGCAGTGGAAAGGCAGAGGAGATCACTCATTGTCATTCCCTATCAATACAGCTCAGATTAGGAGAACCATTATAATTCTCACAGTTCTGTCCCAAATGCATTTATAATCAAGTTTGTTTAAAGGAGTTCTCACTGGGGATCCATTTTAATTCGGACTATGTAGTGAATATCTGCATAAGAGTGACATTAACTAGACAGCCACCCTACGTACAAGTAAGTGTTCATTCAATTTGTGAATGTTACAAAACAAAGTACGTGCCTGAAAGAGGGCTCTACCTAATCGACTGGTGCAGTGTTATAGAGGCTAATTTGCAGTCAGAAGCATTGGGTGCTGATGATCAGTGTCCACCTGAGGTACACTTCAGGGGATCTTGCTTTGCAGTAGCTCTATGACAGTCCTGTGAGGTAGTGAAGACAAGTACTTGAGCACATCTCCCAGACAGTTCCTAAGGGAATTCTGTTCAGTTCAGACACCTCCATAATGTGAACTGAAGTACAGTAGGGTAGGGTAGGATAAGTTTCTTCCAAGGCATGTTCCTGATTTGAACTCAAATGGTGCTAGGGAGGCATGGATGGATCTATGCACCCACAGAACTACACAGTGGAAGCAGACACATGAGCGACAGCTGACATTATTTACCAACTCATTGCAACTCTAAGTTCCTCTGAAAGGACTGATCCTATTCCCAATACTGACACTGGACACAGGACAGCATCTCAGGTTGCATCTAGAACTTGTCCTTGAACAGTTTGAACTTGTCACATCTCAGGTTGCATCTAGAACTTGTCCATGAACCATGTGAACTTGCCACTTACTGTAAAAAAAGATAGTCATCTGATGAGGAGAGGGATTCATTTGACATCGATTAATTGATGTGCTCTGCACCACATGACTAATCTGAAACAAAAGAAGAGTGAAACTGTGAACCCTACAGCCCTCTATAGTGCCAGTGAAATCACACACTACAGGTTTGTATACATCTTTGGATCAAGGAGATTTGCTTTAGGTTTACCTATTCTGCAACACATGTTCTAATACTGAAGAAGTAACCTATTTTTTTGTGTGTGCTGCATTTCATTATTTATAAAATGAATAAAATACTATTTTGTGCACAGCAGTTGAAAGGATAAATAAAGACTGTAAAGTATTCATACACTACAATGGGTTTGTACAAGAGTTATAGATAGATATGGAACAGTGAATGAAAGGTCAATAGTGGACTTGAAGCATAGGAAATATAATAGGAAAAGAAAACCAGAATAAGCCCCAGAATGATTCCTACTCCCGAACTGCCTCACAATTTTTAAGTTTTCTGATTAGCACTTTCTTATTTCTACCCCATTGTTGTGTGGAAGAACTAGAAAAGCAACTAGTGACACTGGAAAAGGATATTTCATCTTTTTCCTAGGTCAATGAGACTTAGTCCTTCCACTAGAGCTTTAGACGGCAATTGGTGAAATTCACAGTTTTCAGAATGCTGTCAAGCTGAATAAACAGAAAGACTGCAGAAAATATTTTCCTTTTAATCTCTTCTGTTGCCACTACTCCTTGCTCTTGATTGTCACAAGAATAGGTAGAAAAAAGTGCAGGGAAGAAGTGTGATTATATGGATTGTAAGTGGTTTATATCCTTTTAAATATCAATATATCATATGTGCTTACCCACTGAATAAGGCTTGCCAGCCAGCTGCCAAGTTGTTTAAAGTCATGCTAACAACCCATCAATTAACAAGTAGAATTGCTGCCTTCTGGTATAGAATATTTTGTCTCACTCCCACCTGGATTCACTCCACATCAGATCATTTCAGCCTAGCTGTAATTTGCTAGATGGCAAAGTAATATCCATCGTATTGATTTGATTTAATACATCAGTTTCAATAAGTCATATGGAAAAAGTTCAAGTCAACCCATACTGTCAAATTTGAGGATCCAGAGCTCTCTGTTTCTTGGATAAACCTATAGAAGTTCTTTTTATTGAATAATCTTGGGAAAAGTGTTCTCACCTCTGCCTAAGCAGCTTGCAGGGGTGGCCAGAGCGGAGAGACATGATAATATAAAGCAACAATATTAGCGATAATAAGTTATAAGAGAGACAGGAACTTCTCTGAGGTTTCTGGTTGCATTTATATTATCTATGGTACTTATGCTCCAGGATGCAGTTGGACCCTTCATTGTCAGTAAAGGCGAACAAGAAAGGCTTAGCTTTTGCTAAGGCTGTGGATAAAAATAATTTGTGAGGAATCGTGTGACCAGTTAAATCTCCGCAGTCTATTAATGCTGGGAATACCACTGCGAATGGACCTCATGCTCTGCGGGATGCAGGGCTCATGAAAAGCTAGTTATGACCTTCCTCCATATTAACATTACAGTACTCCGTGCATATGGCAGATATAATCTCTCATCACATCTTTCAAAGAAAGCAAGTGTGAGCAGATGCTCGACTTTCTTTTTGAAGAAACAAGTAGAACAGAGTCTGCCTCTTTTTCTCCCCATTTTGTAAAGGCCTTTATGCAAACTGTGATAAAATGTTTTATGGGAAAAGAGGCAGAATAAAGAGCAAACGTTTTATAGAACTAGCGATAGTTACTCTTGTACAGATAGCTAGTGGAAAACGACATACTGTATGGTGATACAGAAGAGTAAAAGAACAAACACACTGAAACTCTAAAGCAGTGAGATGCAAGCATTCTTTACCCCGAAGTGAGCACAGAATGGAGGTGTGCTGTGCTGAGCAGAGGGAGGATTCGGTTGCAGGATAAAGTGAAAAAGGAGGGTTATGGGTTGAAATAGGAAGAGAGGAAGTAACTTGATAGAAAGACGATTTCTGGAGCATGGGGCAATGTAAGTAAAAGATGTCCTCCACCTGCAGAGATTTCCAGAGAAAAAGCAAGACTGGAAGTGCATACTGAGAGTTTGTTCTATGCAAGAGCTAAATTCTGATTTCATTTTTTTCTAAGTGTAAATCCACTGAGTCTGATTCTTATCTTTTACTGTTATTATACAATTTCTTGTATTTCTTCTGGTGTAAGCATCCAGGTGTTTCTGGATGTAACAGGATATTTACTGGATGTATCTAACTTGAAATTTAAAATGTTTTGACTGGACACAGATATCACTGCACTTTTTTACTCTGTGAGTGGATAGATACCAAGCTGATTCAGGTTTCCAGTGCCAGTACTTGGAACTGTTATTTAGAAACTCACATTCTGAAAGTGAACTCTCTCTGTAAACATTAAAATCAGCAATACCATGCTGAAATACTCATGGGGAAAAAGAAAAACATAAACCCTAAGGAAGTGTTTCCATTTTACAGAAAATAGATCCTAGGCGAATTTAATAACTTGAATACAAGAACTTTTTTGAAGTTGCTAAATATATATTGCCTTTCCATGTTTGTTTACAAAAGAAATCTAACATCAGAAAACGGATCTCCCTACTACTGATTAGGCTCAGCCATTTTGCCCTTCTATTTGTAAATGCAAGTTACAAAGCACCCTATCAATTATCAGTTTGTCAGACTAGTTGAGTTCCTTTTTCTACAAGAGCTACTTCCAGTGGCTCCTAAGTGAGAACTAATGAGTTATTCCTCTGAGATTTTTGCCCAGAATAGCTAACACTTCTGGGGATTGTGTATAAGATTACTGCCATCTTTAGGATATGTCAGCACCTTCAAAGCAGGCATGAGTGCAGATTTTGTGGCTATATCCAAACTTCCTTTCAGCTGGCTAGCTTTGCAGGTGAGAATAGGCTGCACTGGTCTCTGATCAATTTATCTGCCTGAATATTATCCCAGGATGCTAGGGAATTTAGGCATCTGGATTGACCTTTATGCTATAGAAGCAGCAACATTTGAGCTCACTGTGTTAAACTTGGATGGTGTTTGTCTCTGTAAGCTGCTTATTCCATTGAAGTGTAACCTTAGGATCAAAGTACAGATGTGCCAAAAGCAGCAAAGAAGTGACTGCATGCAATGCAAGAAATAAGAACAGATCTTGATCTAGAGAGTCTTTGGAAGATTCTTTCAAATTTCAGAAGAGTTTGGATTCAAGATTCTTCCTTTTGAAATATACAATAGTGAAGATGTTCATGTAAACAAAAATAGTTAAGCTCTCAAAATGCTGTATTTGCAATACATGTACATATTTATACTAAACATCTGGGTCAAGATTTTAATGGCTTTTCAGGAACAGAATGATAGTTTCTTGAAAGCTAATGATATCTACTCCAATATTGCTTGGCAGCTGTGGAAAAACTTGATCTTTATTTTTTTCCCCTCACTAATTATTATTGTGCAATGATCACTGTTTCAAAATATTTAGTAGCTAAAATAATCTCATAATTTGCATTGGATACATTCATGCTCCTTCTACTTGTAGAATATAACCGCTGATGTCTATCCACCTAGTTTCTTATATGGTCCCACTGGGTAATATAATTTATTTCTGTGTAAAAATAGAAACCATTAACAACTTTCACTTTCTTTCTACTTTCTCACCCTGCAGCAATAATTAGTTATGTTCTTCAGGGGTGGGTGAGAGACAGAGATGTGAAGGAAAGAAAGTGGAAGTTTTTGTTTCATAAAGAGCCTCAATATTTTTTAAAATCTGGCTTCATTGTAATTCAAAATGAAGAACAGACGTGTTTATAGTCTCTATGAAAAGACATGAGACCTCAGTTCTCATGGTTTCTGTATAGAGATTGCTGAATTCCCTGGGTATTTACTATTCTCCTGGGGAACGGCTCTGCATCTGAAAGTCCAGCAGTCCAGACTAACAAACTACGCTTATAAGATATTTTAGCTTTGGAGGAGAAGCTAAACTGAAGATACAGGATCTGAATTTAAATCTGAGACCTGTGGTCATTTTTCTTTCTTCTGATATTTTAAGGCACTTTTTATGAAGATTCTTCCACCCTGTAAGTTTTCCATACATTTTCAGTAAACAATATAATAGTTCCAGCAGAGTAAAAATGTTGTAATAAACCATGACTGCAGAGAGGGGAGGAATCCTGCATTTTAGTAGGAGTCAGTATCATGGAAACTTCTCAGTATCAGTTAAAGTAAGTGAATAAAATTTTATGTAATGCACAACTTACTGTGAGCAAAGTATAATGACAAGAAGCAACAATGAGCCGTTGATCCGACAGATCTTCGTAATCTGTTCTGAGTCTGAGGTAAGGTCAAATTCTAAGTACAAACTTCAGATTTTGGCCCATCATCATGACTTCTTGATTATCTCCCTTATAAAGTAATACTTGTGGATGGGTGTCGGTCGGTCTCTTCTCCCAAGTAACAAGCACTAGGACAAGAGGAAATGACCTCAAATTGCACCAGGGGAGGTTTAGGTTGGATATTAGGAAGAATTTCTTCACCAAAAGCATTGTCAAGCGCTGGAACAGGCTGCCTAGGGAGGTGGTGGAGTCCCCATCTCTGGAGGTATTTAAAAGACATATAGGTGTGGTGCTGAGGGACATGGTTTAGTGGTGGGCTTGGCCTTGCTAGGTTAACAGTTGGACTCAGTGATCTTAAAGGTCCTTTCCAACCTAAACGATTCCATGATTTCATGATTCTATATATAAGGATTTTGTTTGCAATTAAATGAAGTGTTGAAAAACCCAGAAAATTGGTTGAAATGTGAAGATATTAAAATACTACATTACTTGAGCTTGTATGACTTTCAGAAGTTATAAATTTTTGTAGGTTTCCAGAGTTTTTGTTGACAGAATGAAGATATATATATTAATGTTTATTGAGAAAAAGTGTTTTCAATGCAAATGTATAATCTCTATTTTATTTACTGTTACGGGAAGACAGTGGTGACATTTTCTGACACAAAGTACAGGAATAGGGAAAAAAAGGAGAAAGCATTTCAAGGATTTCTTGCACACTCTGATAAAAGTCTGATTAGCTTATGACAAGAGCATTTTTCCCCCTCTATCAGGAACTTGCTTTGATGGATACTATTCTGTGACAGACCATTTGGTTCACTATGATATGTGGATTTATATCCTCATTCAAATGTGCCCCTTTGTCCTTTGATATTATTTATTTATCACAGCAGTAACCCTGTTTGATTTTTAATAAAATATCACTTCCTCAAAAGTGAGACTGATGAAATTATTTACTGTAAATTGTGTACCTTTGTAATCCTTGTTTTCTCTTTGTCAAATCATTTATAAACTGATTTCTATCAGGTGATTAACCTTTTGCAGATGCTGAGAGCTATCCAGATGAATTATCTCACTGACTGTAACAGGGCTTCCTATGTATGCAACTGTTCACAAATGTGAGCAGGGAATATACAAACTGACCTTGTGACTGTATTTATTTGTCAGTTTGCATAAATGCAATTTCTGTATATATTTTTGCAAAACTGTCCCTTTTATTATCCACCATCTGTGATATGTTGTCATCATAATGGCTGCATTTTAAATAGCAAATGCATTGTAGGTTTTAAAATGTACATGAACCTTTTTGTCTGTTAGATAGCAAGGGAAAACAAAATTAAATATTTGTTTTAACACATAAAATTTGCATGGAAAAGAAATATTAACATTTGTCAACCTTCTTTGACATGAAGTCACGGACAAACATGATAATGTCGGTCACATCTTCCCTTTACTTGTGCTATTATAAAACTGAAAAAACTTGGCTGGCTTTAGCGAAAAATTGAGAATGAAAATTTGTAATCAATCAATGTTGGATACCCATGCTCCATACCAGAACTTCACAGTTGTTTTTCCTTTTCTCTAGGTTGTCTTTAAAACTTGCCAAATTAGATGTATATTAAATTTCAGATATTAATTTAAAATGTGCAAACTCCTATGACTATGCTGCATTTAGTTGAATCTTCCACTTTGATGCACCCTCTGGCTCTTCTCTTCTCATTGGAATAAGTATTAAATCAGAAGAATGGTTGAACAGAATGACTGCAACCGAATATTTTGAAATTTAGATTATTCTTCAAAGAACAATTATTTTTGACCACTGACTGCTATTATGAATTATACCTGTCACTTTAAACTATGCACCACTCTAGCTTCCTTATTTATTCTAGAGTTTTCTATTCTTATACAGCATTAAAGCAGAATAATATCAGAATCAGGGATAATGTAAAAACTGGCTTTCCAGAATTTCCTCTGTCCTACTTACCTCCAATGAAACTTCTGTTTTTTCCCCCCAATCTTGGCATGTACTAAGAACTTCTCTTGAAGTTAGACAAGAGGAGACAAAATCCAAACTAAGAGGTAAAAAAAAAATCTATAGGACAAGTTTATGCACTTTTTAAAACCCTCCCCCCACCCCAGAGAATGAATTCTGTAAAGCATCTTACCAGGGCACCCTAAATAATGAAACCTTACTGATATTTTTTTGGTTCTAAGGCAAACTGTATTAAGTGAAAGAATTAGGCAGAATTAGTAGAGCTGTCACAAAGGCTGAGCTGGCATAAAGCTCATATATAATATGTGTTATATTCTCCCTGTAAAATTAGAGTTTGCTTCATGTCCAATATTTCTAAGCATCTGGTCAAATAACAAAAAAATGAAACCCTGCAAAAAGGAGGATTTTTCTCTGCTGGTTGTGTAAGCATCAATGAAGCTACTTGATTAGTTACATGGAGATTTTGCAGCGAAGCAGGACTCCTACACTCATCTTACACAATCCACCCAAGGGCAAGCGCATGTTATGATGTATACGAAGGAGATATACTGCATGGAGTAAACATCAACCTTTGTATAACCTACCTTCTTGAGTGAATTGATTATTTTTTGAAAGGGATAAAGAAAACTATAATGCACTATAGCAGCCATGCAATACAAACTAATTCTATTTTTCTATTACGTTATCATTTTAATTTATTTATCTTTAATGTTTCACAGGATGAAGTGTTACAGAAAGTTTAAAAGTGCAAATCAGTTCAAGGTTCTGAAGTTCTGAAACAAAGGAGCAGCTAGGATTTGTAGATTAAAATAACAACTGAGGACTGGCTTTCCTTTATCACAGTATTTAACATATATTTTAATTCCAGACAGGAGTACTACAGCATACTGTACTTTAGTATTTGGGCACTTTTGTCAGAAGTAAGGAAATGCAAAAGTATACAAACACATTTCTATGTGTTGTGATCTATTATTTAAAATACCAATTTCAATTGTAATTACTTCCAGTATGGTTAATTTTTTAAATTCTCCTCATCATATTCAAAGGAGTTCTTTCATCATTTAAAATATTTTCTGGTGGAGGGGTAAGAGAGAAGAAGAGAAGAAAGGAGTAAAAGAAATGGGACTAAAGAAAGTTGGAAAGAAACCATTTTCTTTTTCTATGCACAGAACAGATAAACGTAGATTGCAAGTGTTACCAAGATTGTCCATCTCAACTAGAGAAAATTATTAGAATTTTTTCTGCTATTGCTTTTCTTCAGAGGAAAAGTTTCTTTGACATTTTCTGTTATCTTCAAGGTTTCAAGATTTACTTTTAAAATATTACTTTTTCTGCAAGCTTTTGTAGTGTCGGCTTTGACCAAGAAACATTGTTACAAGACATGAAAAACAGCAAAGCTTTACTCCCAGTTTAATCCTTGCTCCCCTATTGAGTCATCAGTTAAATATCTGACATAACTCCTCAGTAGTCAATGGCTTCTTTTCCGAGGATCATGGGAGCTGACAGGTACCATTTTATTAAAATGTGAATGGTTCACCTTTAAGCATGTGAGTTGACCAAATATAACTTACAAGCTTATGTGGTGAGACACTACTGGATTTGAGTATCAGTACCATTTTCAACTGGTTAAAATCAGGCTCAGAGCCCCCTGCATTACTGCAAGAGCTTGAAAGTTAGTAACACACATATATTGTGCAAAGTAATTGATTTACTATAATGCAATTATAAGAAATCTGCATTTTTATTTTTTTCATATTGCATTTATGAAATAGCCAAGAAACAAATTTATTTCCCTTAAAATCAAAACATTTCAACTTGACAATATGACAAACAATTAGCTACTGGAGAGGATATACATATATGTATATAAAGGCGTAGTCAAGGCAGATTTCCTTTTAGAATAACAGGTTTTCCACTGAAATAGTGTAAAAGACACATCAGAAAGCTGATTGCTACTTAAAAACTTCTGGATACAAAGATACACAGTTTAACGAAAAGCTAGGACTAACCTCGCCTGACTGCATAATACTTTCTTATTATATTGATTCATTCTTTCATTATTAACATAAGTCATTTACTAGTTACAAAAAGTGCCAATCCTCAGCTGCGTGAATGGTAGAATCACAAAATAGTACAATCACATAGACTATTTCAGAAGTCAGCAGTACTACTTGTATCTGATACTAATCATAACTTCTCCTCAGCCTCTTCAAATCTAACAGTTAAGCATAGAGGAAAATGTACCTAAGATCTGATTGAGAACCTTCCTTTTTCTTCAGGATAAAGTATCAAGATGAGTAGCAGATAGCACCATTACTGCAAATGACCAACATTTTAAAATGCTTAGTTATTTCCTAATATCAAAATACTTATGCAGAGAGGATGCTTATTTAGCTGTTATTTTTTCTTTCCTGAAACAAGAAAAAAAAGAAAAGAAAGCTTAACATAATCTTTTAAAAATTAATGTCTTTGCTTAAGGAAAAGAGTGGTTTCTGAAAGTTTTTCATTAAAGCCCTGTGTGGTACTGCATCAGTCAATCACATCCCAACAATGAGAGGTGACAGCCCCTGTGCTCCAGCAGGTCCTTCAGCCGTACCCCCTCAGGTGCAGGCAGTGCAGCCAAGTGCTCATTGTGTGTGGCCTTGGGTGTCTGCATGACTATGATTAAAACATGATCTAAATTGATGAGGATGTTTTCCAATCATGGGAAGAAAAGATATAAATGCCGTGAAACCGTATGATGCCTCTGCTCCAAAAAGCCCAAGACTGGAAAAAACCCATTTCCATAAAACTGTTCCTCTGAATTAGCATTTTGCTGTCATCAATTAATAATAATTATAACACTCATAATTACAAAGATGATTCACTTGGATGGGTGATTGCTGCATGGCCATGTTCTCTATAGCTTAATGGAGTGGGAGAGCAACAGGGCTGTGACCGCTGGATTCATTTGCCGCTCACTGTAGGTCAGGACAGTATGAATAAAAGACACTAAAAGTGCGGATTTGACACAAAAGAATGTAAAGTGAAATCAGAAGTTCTATTTTTTTAAGACTGCGTGAGAGGAGAAATGTTAAGCAATTTACATAGATAAGCACAGTAACATATTCTTAGATCTTCATATTATGTTTCATTTTTTATGCAAAACACTTCTGAATTAATTCAAAGTACTTTATACTGTGTGCTTTATCTGTTAGGAAAAGTTGGAAGTATTTATATATTTTGTTTAACTAATTTTCTGTCTTTAAAAAGTTCTGTTAGATATTTCTTTGTAGCTTTATTTTTAACATATCTTTGATGGAGCCTCAAGCTAGGAGAAATTTAATTGTCCCTCTTTCTTTCCTTCCTAATTTCAAACAATAAAATAAACTTAGTGATTAAGGCCACGTAAGAGTTGCTGAGATTCATAGCCAATCCCATCCTACCTAAATTGGAGAAAACAGGCTTTGTACAATCCTCATCAATGCAGTGCCTGAACAGTCCTACATTTCTGGCTATAATGAATATCTATTATATTTAGGAAACAGCAGAGAAAGATGACAGAATACGCAGAATCTACAAGACACGTCACATCGTCATGTGGCAATTGGGCATGCTGGTGCTGGCACTGAACAGTCTATTCTTAGAGCAGAATTGACACCCCTGGGTTGGATGCCTGAACTCCTCATATAATATTGGCAGATGGTTAAGCACACCAGCTTGCAGTTTAGCACAGTGAGCAGGGTATTTATTGCCTTAGGTAGATGTGCAAAGTCTTTCCTTGGTACCTCAACTTCTCCAGAGCTTTGAATCTTAATTCTGGATTGCAAAGAGACATCTTTCCCGCAGCTCCATAACCCTCCAGAGGATGGCTGCTTGCATTGTCCTTTACATGAGAATAGAAGTCATTTATTTATATTAATATATGGCTGGCAAAATATCTCAGGAGGATGACTCTGTTGCTCTGGCTATTGAACCATTGCCACTTGGCCGACAGGTATTTACTTTTTTGGGGGCGAAAGAGAGGATATGGAAAAGAAACATGAATTTGTGAATAGTAATACAGTCATTCAGTTAGAACGAGTTCAAATTCTGATATCTATTCTAAAATATACAGGGATGTAAACTGTATGTAGCAGCACGTACATTTATTTGCAGAGAACTAGAAGGTGAATGCCTTTGTAAGTTTGCTGCTGTTTTCCATCACATCCCAAGCACGTCAGTGACATAAATTCCCTGCTTGATAGATGTATATGAGCCACTACTGCAATGAAATATATACAGAAAGAGTAAAATACTGGCATTAAGAAAGAGTTTCTTATTATACCATAATACAAAAGCATACTACCTCAGCAGAGCCACTAACCTTTGAAAAGGAACAGCAATGTACTGTTTTTCTCCGCCTTGCCTGGAGAGAATACCATAATTCACACCATCAGTTTTCAGTCTATAATTGGTCTTCTTTTTTCTGAACAGTATATCAGGGATTGCTACAGCTATCACATGCAGTCACAAGAGGGTAAGACAAAAATATTCTCAGTTTCCTAAGCATCCTCTATTTTCTTCCTACAAAGTCTCAGGAAAATGGAATCCTAAAGAAATTAAATTAAATCTCTCAAAGAAAATCAACCTCTACATTTACTTTACATTTCCTACTGCTAGTGTTTCTTAAGCTCTCCCTAGTCACTGTTACGTTAGTATGGTTTTAGTATTAATACGAAATATATCATATAGAACTGGCTACAAAGTTTGTAACAAAACCCTTTTGTTTGCGGTATACTTATTCTCAGATGTCCTTGCCTACAGTAATATATTTAGAAGGCTTTGCTAATGTAGTCCAAGGGGTACCTTCGAAATTGAATCAACAGGATTCAGAAAAAGATTGTATCTCAAAACATTAAACATTTTCTTCCTATATAAAACTGAGCTGGTTGAAATAATAATAAAAAAGGTAGTTATTTCCTGTTATAAATTCAATTTTCTTTTGATAAAGACATATGTCCAAATTATAGCACCTATTGAGTAGCTGTAAGTTCCATATCAAGTAATTATCTAGTAAAGGTATACCAAATAACACAAAATTTTGGCAAAAATTTCACAGTTATTACCTAAGAATCAGATTTATCAGCTAGTTTCTTTGATGTAGCATCATAAAAGATCTTCAGCTTGAAGCATACATCCTTGCTATATCCTAATGATAGCTTTGCTTTACAAACAACAGACTTGAAAGGTTCAGCATATTACAATGCAGTTTTTATTAGTGTCACATTTACTCTGGTTTTCACATAAGTAAACACCTTTTTAACAAGAAAGTTAATGTTAGCTGGTAATGTCAGTACTAAGTAGGCAGATTTTTAATAAACTCAAGTTCATATACAATGATATGTTAACAAAAGGAGTTTCAACCTCTTCAACTTACAATGCAATGCAGAATCAAAAAAGGTTGCATATAAAGTCTGTAGAGAAGCCCTGAAGCTCTGTTTTTCTGGCTTTTTGGTTTTTAT
This sequence comes from Cariama cristata, assembly GCF_000690535.1. Classification (NCBI taxonomy): domain Eukaryota; kingdom Metazoa; phylum Chordata; class Aves; order Cariamiformes; family Cariamidae; genus Cariama; species Cariama cristata. Next base: position 42,064 of record NW_009632585.1, read on the forward strand.
CTGGCACAATTGAGACTATGTACTAAACTGTGATGTCAAAGAGCAACTCTTTTACGTAAAAGTGACTGAAAACAACTCTTGTCAGGCATCAAAAAATCTTTGTCTTATCAAACTTATTTCAGACATACAGGACCCAGAAAACCCCTATATTTTAATCAGTAAGTGCTATAAATCAGTTAATTAAAAGGTGCACCAAGAATGCTAGTAGTGATTTATAACCAATTCATGTCTCCAAAAGCTTTTGACTGGGATCGCTAATTACTGCAAAAGTTGGTGAAAGCCAAAGACTTAGTACAGTTCATAGCATAATTTTAAATTTTCTTAAAAGTAATTATGTCACATCATATACAAGAGAATTTGATTGTCCTATGAATTACTTAGGCTTCAAGGAGTCTCTGAGTCTGGGAAAATAAAACTTTAGTATTTTAAATTAGACTCTAAGCCTTCAAGGCTTGGTGGCAACAAAGAGAGAAATTCTGAATGTCTTTTAACAAGTTGGAAAGAAGCTTCTAGCTATTGAAACAAAGTTTTTAATAGCTTTAAAAGATGTTCTTAATTTTTTGCCACATAAGCTTCTAGATGCATTTTTAAGACCTCAGCTGTAAATCTTATACTCTAATAGTCTTGCTCTTTTCAGAAAGACAAATGGGACGATTGTCAGAAAAGTTTTTGTGCTGCGAACCACAAAACTTGCACCTTGCTATAACTATACAAATAATGATAGATTAGCTTATTTTAAAATTGAGTATTTCAAGATGTCTTTAATCAGTAGCTCGGGAACTTGGTATCAATAACTTTTTTAGCAATATCAGCATGAAGTTCTTCTCTTTGCCCTACGCAGTATATGTGTTCTGATGTTTTCTTTTTCTTCAGCTCCTATAATTTATAGTTCTTTTTTTTTTTTTTTTTCCCCCCCACAGGGCAATCAAAACCATACATAATTGAAACAAAAAATCTATGAAAGGTTGCCTGCCACCCCCACATAAAGGTTTTTAAATAAGACTAGTTCTTCTAAAGGTTCTTTTATTTTTCTGCTTCAATGAAAAAAGTTTTTAAATGGCCCTTGTGTTTAGGTAACAGTGCAATTGTTGTACTTTTGCGGTAGAGTTGTTAGCCTTTTATTTTCCATATTTCTGAACACCCGTGTAAACTGAAGTGTTACACACAGCAGTCAATGGCGTCATAAGCCGATATTATACACAGGAGCATATACCATAATATAAATCTCTGTCCCTGGGATTTAGACCTTGACTTTGTGGGAATGTATATGTATTATCCAAGGTTCAGTATCACCTGTCATGAGAACTGTAAATGCATCATGACATTTGTCCTTTGATCACACACCACATCACGTCATAAAGATCTAGTTCATCGTTCTCACACACCTGATTAATGGAAGTGTAACTGAAAGGCTAGTGAAAACCACTGTTTGTAAAGAGTAGTCATTTGATCTTGTAACACTTTGAGACAGTACCATGAAAGCTGATGTTTAGGAATAGAGACAACACTGCAAAGCCCTGTTTAAGTTTTTACTATTGGGATATATACTTTGCAGAATTTCCAGCATGCCATAGCAATGATTCCTACCCAAGTCAGGGACTCAAGTGGTTTCTCCTTTGCCAACTGTAGCTGATCGCTTCAATAGCTCTTTAAAAGTAGCAAGCAAGTCAGCGCGTGTTGACTCCTGGAAAAAAAGGATGTTTCCCTTCATAACTCTGGAGTGGTGTCATACATATTACAACAGGAAATAAAGGCCAATCTGTCATCAGTAATCAAATGAATCACACATTTGTTGAAATTTTAAGGTACAGGTCTCTAAGTCCCCATTCTGTATTTGTGCTGAGCCACAATTTCAGAGGCAGCCCTTAGAGGGCTGTAGAAGGAAATAGCATCCCTTTTCACTGTCTCTTTCCTGTGCAGAGAACCCAACAGTCACACTTTCAGAAAATGTCTAGAAATTTGGATTCCAGAGTTTTGCAAAGGATTTGTCCACTGTCTCTGTCCCAGAAAGGCTCTCCAAATTAGAGCTCAAATTTTTACAGATACATAACTCATTGCATGAAATTTAATAATTAAAAGCATTTAGGTCCTATACTTTGCTTGAACTCATTTTTTTCTTTTGTTGTCAAAAGAAAACATTCTTGATGGTAAGCTCCTAATAAATTACATTTTTATTTAATTTTCTTAATGTGTAGATATTTTCTAGTATTATCTATTTTAGAGAGTTGTGGAATCAAAATAATTATGACTTTGTTTATGACCCTATGCTGTTTGTGTTTGCCAGACCTTCTTAAAGATAAACCTGTCAAAAATCTCCTTCTCTGCTGCAATCTGCAGACTCAGCTGAATTTTACTAGAAGCTGAATATGCTCAGCAGAAGAAGAAAACACTCAATATATTTCAAAATCAGGCTCTGCGTATGTATACTTCAGTTCCTAATACACTTCTGTGGAAATCAGTGTTTTTCTCTTTCTCTTTCATTTTCAAAAGATTCTCTCTTCACCATTCACCAGAGCTAAATTATGCACTAGCAATTTCAGTATAATCAAAAGGATTCTGAAAAAAGAGAAGAGCCCCCTTCTAAACTGTCATTGTTACTGACAATGGGATACTCAGACTGCAAAAGTTAGATTGTAGCACTCTAAAATGATCACCTGTTCTTTTCCAGAAGTACACCAAAAGAAACGATGGGACAAGCAAATCTGAATGCAGATTTTGAATAATCTGAAGTGTGATAGAGTTCATATGTAAAGTTAGGCTCAAACTTACAGAAAATGGAACTAGTTGCAAAATTCACATCTGACTTTAGGTGGCGGTTTTCAGGGACATTTGGATTCTTCTAAAGTTTAATCTTGGCATCAGGCTGACAGTAGTACAAGAATTATAAACTGTTATACAGACATTACTGACTTTGTAGCAGAAATAGAAACTTGCTTAAAGGATAAATAAAAAATCCTACCCAATTAACACAAATACCTATTTAAAAAAATTCTAAAGAAAAGCTGAAGTATAATAAGAAACACTCAGAATACTTTAAAATTATATTTAGTCTCTGCCTGTATTCACACAATTTTGTAATTATGTTATTGCAATTCAAAGATTTGTTTGATGCTAAACATTATCATGCCCCACACAATTCCATTTAACGGAGAAGATGCTGCAAGAGACATGATGCCTGTGTACATACAACAATAATTAGGGAGTAAGGACCTCCTTTGCTTCTGTTTATCCTGGTGTCATTCAGGCAGTTATACTTTTATTAGCTCTATCTGCATTCGCTGTTGAGCACTTTCAGTTAGGGAGTGCTATACTCAAAAGCAGAGAAGGGGAAATAGAGGAAGATCTGCACAATTCTTTTTTCAAAGAACATGATTTTTCAAAAAAAGTTCAAATTTTCATTGTCTGAAACTAATATATAGTATTTTTACCTAGACAAGCAATCAAAATAAGCTTTGTGTGACCCTACCATGGTTTGAGTATAAAAGTGAATTATGTAGGTTAATTAACATTTCCTCTGATTTTCAGATTTCATTTACCATTTTTTAACCCCAAGATCCAGATACGAGCGTAAGTGAGAGACTTTCTTTGAATTACCACATATGTTTTCCTAAAATGTTAATTTCAATCAGCAAAAGATGTTGAGACACTTCTGAAAATAAAAAAAAATCTAAAAAATCCTGTGTTCTGATAAAATACTGATTTTAGAAAGGGTTAGGTTTTGGGCTACAGCTTCATTATGTGACTTCAAACTCATTGTGTCAGTGTCACTGATCTTTCTTGTTTTAAGGTAAAGTTTTTTGGTTTTGTTTTTGTTTTTGTTTTTGTTTTTTTCCTTTTCAAGCATTTCAGTGACCACAGGATCCCTGAGCAGCTTTAGAGCATGCTTTTCCTACCTGTACCTCTGTTAAAATTGAAAGCCTCATAGATTTTCAAGGTATTTTTATTTAGGGAGAAATTCAGAGCAAATAGTGGCTTCATATTTGCTCTCTTTATCTATTTGAAAGTGGCCAGTGAAGGTATGTAGTGCTAAACACCTAAAGTGCAATCAAGGTTGTGGTAAATGAAAATGTGGATTTCTGTATTTGTGTTTGTCAATATAATGCACAATAGCCTTTTCTTGTTATGAAAACAGCCAACTTACAGCAGATTGCAGTGATCTTTCCTATTCAAAATAATTTTTTATTTTTCCCATTTGTAATCTCTAGTCCAGAACCAGCTTTTCACCTTCTCACCATGTAAAACTTCTTTATGGAAGAAGCAATAGAATATTTGCTAGGTTCACATCTGAAATAACGCAGATGATGGATGAACTAATGTACGTATGTAGCCAACACTTGTATTGTAATTCATATGGACCACGAAATTCATTATGTACTTATAACAGCAAGTGAACTTGGATTTGAGGTATCTTCTAAAGAATTGAAATACTATTGCAGATATTAAAGTCTTTTCCTCAGGTTTTTAGCAACTTCTAAGTGTACTAATCTCTGAGAGTCAAAAAATGCACAATATCTATAGCTAATGGAGAAATAAAAAGAACTGGATATCACAGACTGACATAGGAACAGAAAACTCTTTGGGACCATCTGGAACACTGAGTCCAGTTCTCTGCAGCAACCATAACAGAGATATTTATTTTAAAAGGGGATCACAGAGCATCTGTTCTGCAAAAGCAGAGAAACTACTTGTGACTAAATTCAGAGGGAATAAAGTAAGATTGAAATGAAGATCATTAGAACGAAAAAATCATTTAAATGAAAAGTTGTCAGTGAAGTAAGGAGAATTATTCTTTTGCTTTCATAAAAGAGCTGTGTGTTAAGGAACACTGACAAAAAAAGCAAGAAATAAAATAGTATGGGCAAACTCAAACTCTGGGTTATCCTGAAAAAACAGAGTTATAGTTTTGACTTTATTGCTCATTTTTATCTCTCTTCGTGACCACTCACAGCTATATTCGATAACACCTAAAAAGTCCAACTGGGTAGACTGTTTAATAGATTTATCAATGATCTGGACAAGGGGATCAAGTGGCCCCTCAGTCAGTTTGCAGATGACACTAAGTTGGATGGGAGTGTCCATCTGCTGGAGGGCAGGAAGGTTCTACAGAGGGATCTGGACAGGCTGGGTCAATGGACCGAGGCCAACTATATGAGGTTCCACAAGGCCAAGTGCCAAGTCCTGCACTTCAGTCACAGCAATCCCATGCAATGGTGCAGGTTTTGGGAAGAGTGACTGGAAAGCTGTGTGGTGGAGAAAGACCTAGGGGTGTCGGTTGACAGCCGGTTGAACGTGAACCAGCAGTGTGCCCAAGTGGCCAAGAAGGCCAAGAGCACCCTGGTTTGCATCAGCAATAGTGTGGCCAGCAGGATCAGGGCGGTGATCGTCCCCCTGAACTGGGCACTGGTGAGGCCGCACCTCGAGTGCTGTGTTCGGTTCTGGGCCCCTCACGACAAGAAGTACTTTGAGGTGCTGGAGCGAGTCCAGAGAAGGGCAACAAAGGTGATGAAGGGTCTGGAGCACAAGTCTGATGGTGAGCAGCTGAGGGAGCTGGGATTGTTTAGTCTGGATAAGAGGAGGCTGAGGGGAGAACTTATGGCTCTCTACAACTACTTGAGAGGAGGTTGTAGCAAGGTGGGGGTTGGTCTCTTTTCCCCCGTAACAAGGGATGGGATGAGAGGAAATGGCCTTGAGTTGCACCAGGGGAGGTTTAGATTGGATATTAGGAAAAATTTCTTCACCAAAAGGGTTGTCAAGCACTGGAACAGGTGGCCCAGGGCAGTGGTGGAATCCTCATCCCTGGAGATATTTAAAAGATGTGTAGATGTGGTGCTTAGTGACATGGTTTAGTGGTGGGCTTGGCCGTGCTAGGTTAACGGTTGAACTCAATGATCTTTAAGGTCTTTTCCAACTTAAATGATTCTATGATTCTATGACTCTCTTTACAATTACTGAGAGAGAAGAATGAATTGTTGGTTTCTTGAAGATGGTGAATCCGATAAGTGGTTTAAAAAGCTAAACTCTAACTCCAGTGCTAAGAAATAGGGGCTTTATTTGTTTGGTTGGTTTTTATTTTGGTTGTTGTTTTGTTTTTTTAACAACGGAACAGTACTGTCGACACAGTGCAGTTAATACAGAAGATTGTTTCTATTTGGAATTTGGTATTATCTAATATGTTTCCCTGGGACTAAAGAAGGTATTAAGCAAAATAAAAATGACACCAGAGTCTTTTACAACCCAATTGCAAATGACTTGTTCATAGAATTATGAAAGATGAATCAACCAGTCTGAAATAAAAACATTTCAGTGCTCATCTGTGGACTGATGTTGCCAATACAAGTAGTTTCTAGAAAATTGTTAACTGCAACATAGCAATTTTATGAAGCCAATTGCAGAACAATTTATACATGATATATAGCTCAATTTTTGCAAAACATTTGTCAGATGACATGTCAATCACAGCATGCTAGTCAGTGTTCAGAAGGAGGAACTCAATCTTTATATCTCAAAATACCACAAAGAAAGAACAAAGGAAGATGGATGGGGAAAAATGAAAGCATAGAAATAAAATTATGCAATGAATTATATTTCTTTGCTTCATTCTCTCTCTCCTTTGTTTCTTCTTTTTTCATGTTCCTTCCCTTGTTCGTTGATTTTTTCCTTCATCTTGTTGTTGTGTTTTTTGTTAATAGCATACCATTATTATGCCTGAATCTTTCCAAGTTCTTTCTGGGGGCTGTTTCTCACAACAAATAAAAGATAAAAGCTAGCTGTGTTGCACATTTATTCTCTGATTTCTTTCATGTTTGGACTTCCTTTAGAAAATATTAATACTAGACTAATATCTGTCTTGTCTGTTCTTTGTCCAGTTGTCATTTTTTTTTTTACTCTGACTTCAGAGATCCAGAAGTCCAAATGATGTCTTGACTTTTTAAAGACTGTATTTAGTTCTCTGGCCACGAATCAATTTTAATTTAAAACAATGAATTTTGTAATATTGCTTTCAACTGCAAAATGTTAAAAGACTTTGAAGACTTAGGGTGGCAAAATATGACCCCACAGAGCACGGGTCCTCATCTATTGCATGTTAAACAAAATTCTTTGGAAATGTCACGTAGTACCAAATCATTATCACAAAAACTGTTGTGAGCAGAAAAAAGTGAAAGCCTCTGAGGTTTCTGACTCTAACTTTAAAAGGAAAGCAAATAAGTTAGATGAAAGATCATAGACATGAAAACAATTTACATTAGAGCAGTAAATTTTAGAAAAGCTCTAAACCCAGTAACTGTAACCAAAACTAGATACAGTGACTGGTGGAGTTTTACAAAACTCAGTGGCAGAGGAGGTGGTGCATTTGACATAATAGATTCATTTCTTATTAATATACATCTGCATGATGCATACAAACTTACCAAATATCTCAAGTGTTAAGTTCAGAAGCCTTGGTCTCCCAGTTTTATCCTGTGCCCAATTTCTGTTGTGATTCTCAGTATATGCAGTAAAGTTTCAAGGTAGAATTTTGCTTTGGTGTCACCTCTCAATAGTTAATCACATTATGTATTAAGAATTCTTTTGAATGCATAAAGAATACAGACTATGAGAACACATTCTGACGTGGCTTTAATATGCATTTGTATCAGTTCATTCTGAAACTAAAGACTCTCAGTTTGCTTGAACCTTTTACCTGTATTGGCGCCACAGCAAAATGCTATGCAGCATGATGCCATGTTCATATAAACCAAGGCACTATGACAGAAAGTTTTGGAATCTGGTATCAATCACAAGTGAGTTTTTAGTTGGTAAAATATACAGCAATGCTATGCTCTTTTGATTGCTTAAGCCTAGATTCACAGATCTGTTTTTGTCAGGAGGTACATTTGTTTTTTTCCTTTGTGCTTTTGTTTCCCAATTTCTATCCTACGTCTCTGTCACTCTCATCTCTGTTATCTCTGAAAACCTTTCTGACACTTTTGAAATATGTCATCATTAAATATGTTAGATTCAGCACTTCTTTTAACATTCCTGATGTAGGTGGTGGTTTTTTTCAGATCTGCCCCAGTATTCCCTAAAATATTTTCACATATATATTCATTCATTTTTGATGGCTTCCTTTTCTCCCTTCCTATGGTAAGTGCTTCAGAGTGAGTACATGCAGCTACTTCAGATACTCACAGAACTGTACAAGCTACATAATTATGAGTTTCTAAACTAGAATTACATACCAGACCACAGTCACTCAGTCTTACTGTATTACTACATTGTTCCAGATGCAAACGTGATCATTTTTCCCTTTCTTCTAAAGCAGAATTTTGTAACTTTGTAACACCCACTACTGCATAACACTAATTGTTTTAATGACTGCTGGGGATTGCATTTCCAGAGCTGTCCCGTGAGTGCTCTTTCCCAGTACCTGTGTTTCATCTGTTGTATGCCAGATTCTGACATCCCAAACCCACCCACTTACTGCAACCTACTGCAGCAGCTGCTCCTAGTACTTCACAAACTCTGAAGACTCCATGGTAGTAACCAAAACACTGACTCATTTCTACCGCCTTGCCTTATTTAGTCTAGACTCTGCTGTAGTCCCTCTTACTGCAGTTGGCTTCCTTTCCCCAGACACCGTACCATGATCTCTACTGACAATGCCTCCATGCATTGTACTGTTGTCCTCAGTTAAAAACAACAAAACCCCATTTTGCTAATATCCCAGTCTGGATGATTTTATTGTTCTTTCACCGATGCGACATCATGCATTAAATGAGCTTGTTGGTGTTGGCTGAGTTCTCCATTGTTAACAACAGCTGGAGAGAAATCTGGACCTTTTCTTGCAGCAGGTGACAAATAACTAGTTTCCTGGAAACCTGCCTCCTGAAGAACTCCAGTCACTCAAAGTAAGTCTCTGTGCACAGGTAAAGAAAAGTGATCCACAAAGCTAAAAGCCTCAGTTCTCCGTGTAATAAATGGAGGTAGATGTCTCCTAATTGAGGTGTTCTGAGGTGCCCTTTGGAGATGCTTACTTTTATTCTTTGGATATATAATGAGCCTAGGTAATTAACTGAGACTCCCAAATTAGATGTCTAATGTAGATACCACGAAAAAAAATCCTCTTCCCCTAGTTACAGCAGAATATTATGCATTGCAATCTGTAGGTCTAATGAAAGTCTCTGGAAGAGGCCCCAGCTGGAAAGAAAAATAACATCTTTAAACAACTTTCATTTTATATTCATACACCACTTTTTTTTTTTTTTTTTTCTTTCTTAAAAATACATCAAGCAGTGAATTTCCAGCTAGTTTGGAATTCTGCATAGTTGACTACCTATGAATCACTAGTATATACATATTCTATAAGATATCATTTATGTCTGTACAGAAATACGTCTTTTTGAAGGTTGTATTTTCTTCTTCTCTGATACTCTAAATGATTCCTATTTCCATGTAAAAGGGTCCTTATGTTTTTAACTAGGGGCTAAATTATAGCTAATATGCTTATTCTATCTTGACCTAGATTTAGACAAAAAAATTCCAAATCTTTTCCCGTTAACAATGCCAATTATGGAACAATTCTATTATAATGCAGCATGAAGCACTGCAGGTTTTTTTCTGTATGGTCACTGTAATTGATGAATCTTCCAAGTTCAATACGTGGAAAAGGCATAGACTGCTGCAATTCACACAGGAGGTTTGCCACGCTACTGTGCAGAGGATACTGTAGGTCAATGATGCATTGGTTCTGAGGGCAGTCGTTTACTACACTCATCACATCTACCACCATCTAACCACGTCTTAGATCCATAATAAACACAGCTTCTGTCTGGACCTGATCACCATACTTTAAAGGCTGTAAATAGTTCTCTTTTAGCTTGTTTTAAATCATGAGCAAGAGGTAATGATAGGCATTTTAAAGATGCGAAATAAATAATGAAAGTAGGAATTTGGCCTAATAAGACATCCGAATGAGGCTAATTTTCATTCCTTAAGAACATTTATATTTTGATTCGTATCAAATACTAATGAAATCCAAGAAATCAAAATTGACCTATAGATATATTTCATACTTCATATGTATATACCTGTTAAAAATCTTGTAATATTATGCTGCCGTAGTCAGCTTTGCACACTGTCTACATTTAAGCCCAATAAGACACCTGCTTTGTTAATGAATTAATGCTTTTACAAATCTGTTTTGGCCTTTTAAGCCACTACTTAAACAGAGAAAAAGAACATGGGATTCTATTGTTTTGCTTTTACTCAGTGTTTTGCCTGTCATAGTAAGTAAATTTAATCTGCATTATTAGACATTATAACTGTCAACAGCATACTCTGAGCAGAAGGCAAATACAGCAGGTGGTAAAAAAAGAGATGGCTGAAAGCAGAAAAGGAAAACAAATGATTGCCAGGAACTGCTAATCTAGTTATGCATAAATTTAAGACAAATTAAAATGCATACAAAGCTTTCACTGAAGGTGAATACTTGACAGAAAAGGAGATAAACTGACCGATTCCTGTTATAAGACCATTTGTCAGAAAGCTCAAGTGCTAAAAAACCTTTATAATCTTCTAATTGCTTTAATGCAACTTCTATAAACTTAACCTGTCAGACATTTTTAACATCCTAAGTGATGGCTCATCAGACAACAAACTTATGGCAGTGACAACTGTTGCTTTGTTTACTAACATGTAAAATAGGTGACCCTTTCAGTTTACTACACTTTTCAGCGGTCAACGTTTAAACTTTTAAAAAGTTTTTGCAGTTAATTAGCATCCACATGATATCTTCTGTGACAGTTAAAGATATTAGAGGAAATACTCTCAAAAGACTTACAAAGAGTGATAAAAATCATGCTGGCTGATTATTTTTTATTTTATAATCATCTGTTTTTCAGTAACATATCATAAAAGGGTATGCAGACAATTAAGACTTTGCCAAAGCAGCAAAGTCTGTCAGCTTCTTTGTTTTTTTCTTCCATTTCTAATGATGTGTGTGGGTTGGGAGAAATGTGCCAAGTCCTTCCACAGTTCCCCAGAGCCTGGAGAACAGTCTTCCTGGAGTCCAACTCAGATTTTAACTTCTCCCATATCTCACTTATTCCTCATGCTGGATATTCAATTTTTGGCACTCAACAGAAATGCCTTCAAAATAATTGCTTATAGTGGGGGCTGTAGATAGCTTGACCTTAAAGCATTAGGTGGCTGCCACTAAAAGATTCTTAAAATTCCTCTAATCCTAATGGAACAATTATCTCCATCTTTCGTAGAACTCTGGAATGACTTGGCCTAACTTTGTTAAAAAATCAAAGAGCAACAACAACAAAAAATCTTCTTGGTTTGAAATTCAAAAAAATGCTAATAGAAGCTGAAGAAACAAGATTTCCTTTCTTCCCAAAAGTTCTCTCGGGTGTGTATCCTACCTATTTAACAGTCAAACAAGTGGACCTTCAAGACTCAGTGACACTGGTTTGTTTACAGGGTGACTTCTGTGTCCTACTGTGACAGGTGCACACCCCCCTCTTGACAACACCAGAAACTACTCAACTGATGGATCACTTGGTCAGGGGACATGGAAGGCAGGGCTCCTCAGTCAACAGACAGGGTCCTTAGCCAATCAAACTCCTTGGCTGAGAGAAGTTTCTAGACCACTGACCATATATGACCACAGCTCAGATTTGACGTTGAGTTGGTCCTCATCGGAGCGGTGGATCTTCAGCTGGAGGCTCTTGCCTTAGGTTAGGATGCCATCTAAGGAAACTACTTGAGGTTGAGAGCCCTCATCTTATAGAGGAGTGATTGTGCATTTTGGATTGTCATTCCAGAGTTTGGGGATCCCCTGAGCTGTGTAGTAATTGAATTCCACGTGGTATCCTGAACCTGTATTTTAATGTTTGTTGGAGTGTAAAGTGAATTTGATTAAGAGTACTTTTTTCTTTTTTATCATTTTTTTTATCCTGATTTTCAACTTTGGTTAGATGAATAAATTCTCCTTTTGAGTTTGCCATCTGCCTAGTTTGATTGTGTACATATGATCCCATAGACATAAACCGTTGACCAAGTCTGGGACTAGGAGAGGATCCAGCCACACCAAGACTCTCCTCTGAGAAGGAGGTTACACAGCGTCCTCTCTGAACCTCGTGACTCGATGGAAGGGTCTCCTGGACAGTTTTGTTTGAACTTGCCTTCTGTGCAGCAAATACTGCTGTGCCTCTGCAACACATACCCGCACAATATATATTCCTTTTGCTTATTTCTTTACTGAAGTCTTCATAAATGTAACACATGAAAAGGACAGAGAAAAAGGGGTTCGGACGAAAGGAATGCCAACCCTCCACAACATATCAAGCTCCACATAGATAAAATGTCTCCTGTGAGGAAATTCCACATCCACAGAGTTAAAGAATGTTACAAACAAAACCCTATATTTATTCTTTGCTTTCACCTGACTGGTGTGACAAGGGTGTCAAGAGGTCCTTGATAATGCAGGGCAGTAAGCCTCGCTGCAGAAAGGTTCCAGTTGCAAATGTCAGGTGCATCTGGTCTCTAACACCAGTTACTGAACCTGCCCCTGGTGCCAGTGGGAGCCAGGGCAGCAATTAGCAGCATAGCAGAGATAACACCAGGATCCTTTGGAGCTGCTAAACTTCTAAGGAAGGGAGTTACAGAAGAGCTCCACAGGAGCTCTGCAACATGCAGGGAAGTTAGTGTTCAGATACCGAAATGTAGTTAAGGCAACTGGGGCACAATGTTTCACATTGTTTAGAAAGAAATCCTAGATAAAGTCAGTCTTTCGTTATGCTTTGCATAGGAGTTTTTCCCTTTTGACAGTTCTACAGAACAGATGGTCTCAGAGCTCTGTCACCACTACACAGAACTCTGTAAAGAAATCTTTTTTTTTTTTTTTCAGTTGTGATGTCTAAATTACTTACATTTTTGAATTTCTAATGTTACAATTAATAATTATGTTTAAGTAAGCTGAGTAGCTTTATTTGAGGACTGAAAAAGAAAAGCTTTCATCCTGCTAGACTTCTAAAATCAGCTTAAAGCTTACCCTCAAGAGTTTCAATTATCTTGAAGGGACTGTTACCTTCCTGCTTTCTTAACAGAAATTTTGCTGTCTTTCTTATGAGAAAGTACCTTTTACTTTACTGATTGTCCTGGTTTTGGTTGGGATAGAATTAATTTTCTTCCTAGGAGCTGGTACAGTGCTGAGTTTTGGATTTAGTATGAGAATGATGTTGATAACACCCTGATGGTTTAGTTGTTGCTGAGCAGTCCTTACCCTCAGTCAAGGACTTTTCAGTTTCCCGTGCCCTGCCAGCGAGGAGGGGCACAAGGAGCTGGGAGGGAGCACGGCCAGGAGAGCTGACCCCAACCACCCAAAGGGATATTCCATACCATAGAATGGTATAGCCAGTATAGAAACTGGGGGGAGTTGGCTGAGAGGCACCGATCGCTGCTCGGGGATCTGATTGGCATCAGTCAGTGGGTGGTGAGCAACTG
>NW_009632586.1:0-2264 GCF_000690535.1 Cariama cristata
AATATGATGGATAGTGGCTTAGCAACTTCTTCCACCAGTTCCGTCAGGACCTGCGTATACATCTCATCAGGTCCCATGGACTTGTGCACCTTCAGATTCCTTAGTCTTGAACCTATCTTCTCCTACACTGGGTGTTTCTTCATTCTCCCAGTCCCTGCCTTTGCCTTCTGTGACTTGAGTGATGTGGCTGGACTGTTTTTCAGTGAAGACTGAGGCAAAAAAGTCATTGAGTACCTCAGCCTTCTCCATGTCCTGTGTAACCAGGTTTTCCCTAGTCTTCCTTTTATCACTGATGTACCTATAAAAGCTTTTCTTATTGCCCTTGATGTCCCTGGCCAGATTTAATTCTACCAGGGCTTTAGCTTTCCTGATCTGATCCCTGGCTGCTCAGACAATTTCTCTGTATTCCTCCCGAGTACCTGTCCTTGCGTCCAGCCTCTGTAGGTTTCCTTTTTATGTTTGAGTTTGTCCAGGAGCTCCTTTTTAATCCATGCAGGCATCCTAGTGTTTTTGCCTGACTTCCTCTTGGTTGGGATACATCAGTCCTGAGCTTGGAGGAGGTGATCCTTGAATATTAACCAGCTTTCTTGGGCCCTTCTTCCCTCCAGGGCCTTATCCCATGATACTTTACCTAGCAACTCCCTGAAGAGGCCAAACTCTGCTCTCTTGAAATCCAGGGTAGTGAGCTTCCTGTGCACTCTCCTGGCTGCCCTAAATATCTTGAACTCCACCTTTTCATGGTCACTGCAGCCAAGGCTGCCCTTCAGCTTCACATTCCCCACCAGCCCCTCCTTGCTGGGATCCAGCATAGCACCTCTCTTTGTTGGGTCCTCTGGCACTTGGAGAAGGAAGTTATCATGAACACATTCCAGGAGCCTCCTGGATTGCTTATGCCCCACTGTGTTGTCTCTCCAACAAATATCAGGGTGGTTGAAGTCCCCCATGAGGACCAGGGCTTGTGAACGCAAGTTTGCTCCTATCTGTCTATAGAGGGCCTCGTCTGCCTGGTCATCCTGGTCGGGTAGCCTGTAGCATACCTCCACAATGTCACCTGTCCTTGCCCTCCCTTTAATCCTGACCCATAAGCTCTCAGTCGGTTTCTCATCCATCCCCAGGGAGAGCTCCTTGCACTCCAGCTGAACACTGACATAGAGGGCAACACCCTCTCCTCATCTCCCCTACCCGTGCTTCAGAAAGACCCTGTATCCTTCTGTTTCAACACTCAGTGGTAGGAGCCATCCCACCACATCTGCGTGACGCCAATAAGGTCATAGCCCTGCAGGCATGCGCACATCTCTAATTCCTCTTGTTTTTTCCCCATGTTAGTTGCTAGCTTTTGCACAGAGGCATTTAAGTTGGGCTCCCAATGAACCTGAGTTATTGGCTGGAGGGACTGGGATTCCTTTGTGCTGCTCTTGAGGTGCTCCTGCCAACGTGTGATCCCTCTCCAGGCTCTGGGCATCTATTGCTGGCACGGGCATCAAACTAACAGGAGTGGGATGGATTGAGGTTCCCAATCCCCAGCAACTTTAGTTTAAAGTCCTCTTCACCAGCTTGACAAGCCTATGACCAATGGACCCCATCAGCCCCCAATAGACCAGGTTTCTCAAAGCAAGTCTCATGGTCTAAGTAGTTGAAGCCCTGGCTGAGATGCCGGCCCCATAACCATTTGTTGGTTCACCAGATGTGACTGGCCCTTTCAAACCCATTCCCTTTGACCAGGAGGACTGATGAAAGAACCACCTGCTCTCCAGAGTCCCTTACTGCCACTCCCACAGCTCTATAATCCTTCTTGATACTACTCAGACTGCTGCTGGCTGGTGCTCGTGTGAAACAACAGCAGTGGGTTATAGTTAGTGGATTGTATGAGGCTTGGTAGTCTCTTGGTGACATCGCTGGTTGGGGCACCCGGTAAGCAGCACACCTCTCTAGACAACATATCAGGTGAGCAAATGGGTGCCTCTGTACCCTTCAGAAGGAGAGTCATCTACTACTATCAGTAGACTAAAAGTCGCCTTTTCTTAGTTGTGCTGGTTGTTATACAGGGAGCAGATCGGGCTGCCTCACTCAGCTCCAGCATCTCTCCTGATGTGACGGGTCTTTCCTCTTCAGTTTGCAGAGCGGTGAAGTGGTTCTGCAAGGGCACCTCAGGTGTTGGGGGAAGTCTCTTCTCTTCGGAGGTCCTTGTCATTGCAAGCTTCCATTCTTCCATTATTGGCCCTCTTCCATTATTGCCCCCCATCCCTTCTGTGTGTGCCGGTGGG
>NW_009632587.1:0-10792 GCF_000690535.1 Cariama cristata
GCACAATACAATTGCTCACCACCCGCTGATCGACGCCCAGCCCGTCCCCAAGCTGCGATCGGCCCCTCTGTGCCAACTCCCCCAGTTTCTATACTGGGCATGCTGTTCTACGGTATGGGATATCCCTTTGGCTGGTTGGGGTCGGCTGGCCCCGCTGTACTCCACGTTGGCTGGTTGGGGGCGGCTGTCCCAGCTGTACTCCCTCCCAGCTTCTTGTGCACCTCCTCGCTGGCAGAACATGGGAAACTGCAAAGTCCTTGACTTCGGCTAAGCACTACTTAGCAACAACTAAAACACCCGTGTGGTATCAATGTTATTCTCATCCTAAATCCAAAACACAGCACCGTACCAGCTACTCGGAAGAAAATTAGTTCTATCCCAGTTGAAATCAGGACACCTCTCTATCGTGAACGCTTTGAGAACTGTGTTTCCAGACATGTAAAACCTTGTTTGTGCAGCAAATGAGGCAGGGAAGACCTGAGTCAAATATGAACAGCAAAGATAGCTACTGATGGAAAAAGCAGCCTGAGGATCCTTAGAAGCTGCAGGCATGGATATTTAAATGCTAAGCAATGTATAATCAGCTCCCTGCTGCACATAAGATGGTTTCATCTTTGCAGAAGCAGCAACAACAGCATACTCACATCAGCTTCACTTTGGCAGTTTGATCAACAGCAGCAGTCATGGCTTCTTATTTTTTAACTGCAATATAATTAGGCACTTAGGAAAATGACTCTGAACAGTACAAAAGCTATAGAGTAACTGCAGGTATCAGCACAGAGCTCTGCAAGCCAGAAGTTTAACCACAGCTAGAGGTACAGGCCAGCTGAGCTCCTGTAATGCACGCTCTGCCCGGCTAGATCCCAAGACGTGCTATCCAAACACAAGAGAGATTCAATGCTGTAACATCTCAGTCACCAACGCAAGATTTTGCTCCATTTCTCCGGTCTGCAGGGAGCTGCTCTGGACCAAAGGAAGCCTTTCTGTGCCCCACTGTTGGCTCCTCTCAAATGGAAAGCATGCAGAGTAGACTGTAAATATTTTGATATTTTGGACCACTTGGTCCCTCTGGATTTGGAAACTTGACAAATTAATTCCCAAACTGTCAGCTGAGAAACCTGCCAGTAAGTTTCTGACACAACGGGGCAGATGATTAGGAGATGATTGACCCTTTTTTTCTTTCCCAGTTAAACTTGATTGACCCCCTTTTTCTTTCCCAGTTAAGACCTTGCCTCTTGTATCCTTTTTGTTAATCTTCACAGCAATGTCGTCCCAGAGGAGCCACTTCTGACCCTAATGTTGGGTGGAAAATCTGCTGGTCAGTGCTATGACTGAATAGTCAGAGCAATTCAGCTTCCAATTATCACCAGGAATGCTAAACAAGATGGAGGGAAACAAGGTGCCCAAATAACAAGAGTAGGTAATTCCCAGGAAATTAAGCATGTGCTTTAGGATGTTGCATGGCAGATTGGATGCCACCTAGAAATGTGGAAGAAATGCTTTTATATACAGAACCTTCAAGAAAACTGTGAAATTGATGGAGAAAACCAACAACACCATCCGATCCTTCCATTCATCTCTGCCATCCCAAAGACTAAGGATTAGCTTTTGGTTGCCATAACCATCAGACAAGATCTCCTTGAAAAGTGGTAGGGTGTTTCTGTGTGCTGACAGACTCACCTCCACGCACTTGGCAGAGCTTAATGTAAGCAGCAACAAAAGCAAGTCACCTCTGCTATGTTTCTCCAGAGAGCTTCCAACTCTCAAGGGTACTATCACCTGGTAAAAGTACATTCAGAAAGGAAAAAGACATTAGAGGAAGCAAAACTTCAAAAAAATTCTATGTCTCTGGTGGAAGTTACCTGACCACGAGAAGCGATCTGACCACAGGTGTGAACATCCATTCAGAGGACACTGCAATCCCACTCGTTAAAATGCAAGTAGCCTGCAAGTTCCTATGGATGCCAACCAAGAACAGAACAAAAAGCTCCACAGATGTCTTCGTTTCCTCAGACCATACAAAAAAAAATAAAATAATAGATGTGCTGGAGGACTTTCCAAGGTGCACGTATCCTTTCTATCTAACCCAGCTGCGCCTGGTGCATTATTTAGACCCAAGTGAGAAAGAAGTAATGCCTAACAAAGTATTAAAGGACTTTGTGAAGTTTCACCAACCTTTCCACAGCCTGTCAGCCTCCTGGCTGGCTGGCAGAAGAGACAACTGATCTCCTTGCTTCCAAATTACAGGCGGCAGAGCTCTTAGGGTAACTGTCTCTCTCTGTTTGCATCCAGCTACCTCCAGCAGCTTGAAACATGCTCAAAGTGCAAGAAAGCACTTGATCAAAATCCAGCTCACACTGTAGGCAGTGAGGGAACAACCGCACAAAGCAGCATTACATCTACAGTAACAATTGAATTCGGTGGAGGGATTTGACAGGTTACAGGTTGATGACACTGCTGCAGTCCTGGCGGAAACATGGTTTGATGCAATTAGCAACAGGGAACTAGAAAAACAATAGAGCAAAACTGGAAATACATGTATAAAAGATGAGCAACTGCAGGACTGGACAGAAGCGTAAAAATACTGTGTTGAACTCAGAACGGGAACAAGATGAAACAGGAGTGTGACAGGGGGAAATGCAACTCTGAGCTCCCTTCCACTAGTCAAAACTGAAGATCCAGATTTTCAATCAAAACATTTGCTTCCCCAGGAAAGACTAGCCCTGTTGGCTGCAGGGATACAACGGAAGATGACGTGGGGGCATCCTGGAGAGGTGGGCAGCAGAAAGCAAACTCCTGAGCACTGTGCTGCACTTCACTCTGGCCTGTGCTGAGCACACACCAGCCAGCCCAGCCAGGACCCTGCTTGGCTACAAGCGAGTGAAATCGCATCAGAAAAATATCGGAAGATGCAGAATCACCGGATTAGATGCACTGTCAACACGTGCTCCTCTGCTAAAGGACCAAAAGGCACATCCCTCGTGCTGCCACACCAGCTGCTTCCCTCGTCCTGCAGGTCAACTCCCTCCCCAGTATGGATCTGTGGTAGCAATTGGGAAACCCTCGAGGTCAGAAGCTGCAGGGATGGGCTCGTGGTGGTAGCAGGCTGCCTAGCCTTGCTCCGGGTAATACACGTGCTAAAAGTGCGAGTGACAGTCCACGTGCAGGACTTCACTTCAGAGAAACCCACAGGAGACAAAACCCCAGGCTGCCGGGGGAAACCAAGGAAGACTCCTCTTTCTGACATGTCTCTACCCAAATCTGCACACACGCCTGAAATGAGGATCAGTAGAGGCTAGACAATGAGGCAGGCCACCATTTAAGCCTTTTACAAGAGTAACTGAAATTCTTGTCTTCTGTCAATGCTGACAAGCTCCCCACTTCCACATGCCCTTTGCTGCACGTCCCTAATGTGGAATTGCTACAAAAATAAAGCTGAACAAGACACTCGAGCAATGGAGAAGGTGCTTCTGAACAAAACCAGCAATAACGTTTATAATGACTGCAAGTATATACATATTCTGCTTCAACAAGGGTGGTGGGGATCTGCCAGTCTGAATACTGAGCAGGGACACCACACGCCTTCCATACATAATGGTACAAAAATGGAACAGAAGTATATACTGCAGCTTTGTGAAATTTAGGGACTTTTGCTAGACATTTATGCTATACAAAGATTTACATTTAGAAAAGTCATTCTGCTATATCTGGCAGAAATTTCAAGACAAATGGATCCCGTATTTATTCATTCAACAATAATACTGAGCACAGGATAAAGCTCTTTTAAATTCAGAGCACTTTATAAAAATTAATTACTACTTAGTTCACCCTTCTGAGGTGGAAAGGTATTACACCTGCATATACATGAGGACACCAAAGCACAAGTGGATTAAATACCTCGTTCAGGACCCCAGAGACAGGCTTACTGATCATCCTAATTGCTGAAATATGTGTGCACACATGCAGCTGTGTGTGTTTAAATGGGCTTATCCTCTCCAGAGCCTTTCCCAGCATAGAGGTTTCTGCAGCCGCTATTTTCTCACAATACATATCCCATACACATCTAATAAAAGACACCAACCCCAAAAAAAGGGAAGAGTTGGGTTTTTTTTTGTGTGGTATGTATGGAAAGGGATAAAAGCTGGATTTCAAACAGCCAAGAAACAGAAAACCCATTGTTAAAAAGCTGTGTGGTGTTACATTGACTGTTCTTAATCAGATTGCCACTGAGCAGCATTTCACCAGCCCACACTGCAGAACAGCAGATCTGGGATATCGCGTGCCAACAAACGCTATAAAATCTGTCCCTCGACAAGTGTACGAAGAGAGAAGGGGCTTCTGAGCTAGTGACGGAGACACATCACCACCTACAATGTGACTGGCAGCCCACTCGACCTGCTCCAGCAAACTGAAAGCACTTTAGCAATCGCTCCCATTGCCAGCCAGTTTGGTAATGGTCTCCTGTCCCTGTATTGGGTCACTGAGTCCGTACCTCTTTGTCTGAACACCAGCAAAAGAATATATTGTCACGGGAACAAACAGGTATTTGGAGTTTCTGCAAGGCTTCTGTCAGTGCTGTCAGGTGGGGTTTCAGAGGGATGCTATAATTAGTCATCAGCATGTTACCTGGACGGATGGTCTGCCACTGATGTGTGGGGTAAAACACTTCCAGGTCTTCAGGATCAGATTCATCTTCTGTTACTGGCTCTTTCCCACTGTCATCTTTTATGTCGCTCTCTTCTATTTTTGTAAGGGCAAACTCCTTTTGGATAGAAGAGATTCAGCTCATTAGCAATTGCATCTGGGTAATTTAGTGCCGGCTGAGAATACAAAATTTTTTCCCTCGCCAGCAGATTTTTTTTTTTTGACATCCGAGATTCTTTCCACATGGTTAAATTTAGATTTAAAGTATATTAAAGGTTAAACATGCATAACTAGCATGACATTTGTGCTGAACAAAGCAACACAGCTTATTTCCTATTCCAGTGCAGGCTGCAAGTTTAAAACAAGCTTTCTCAGAGCCTCACCTATATTACAGTCAGAGCCAGGAGCCCTGACTATTATTAGGGTTGTGTAACGTTGTAAGACCCTGTTTTCCCTTACCTAAAAATATGTCAAACTTTTAACTTTTTCAGTTGAAATTTTCCACATGAGTGGAACGCCTCAAGCATTGTTTGTTGGGTTTTTTTTTCTTAAACGCACTTATTTCAGGCTCGGAGAAGATTTCAGCTAAAATAGTTCAGCTATTTCCAAAATAAGACACAGGGAAAACACAACGAATTGCCTACACGATAAAAACACGAGCATCCTTTTCTCCACCTGTTCCCAGTGTCTTCCAAGTCTTTTAAACAATGAGGCAGCGATTTAATCCCCACCTACGTTGCAAGCGCAGTACGCGAATGGCAGAGGTGTGGTAGATGAGCTAGCACGAGTGGTACGATATTACACAAAGGAAAAAAACAAGGATGAAAAGCAGGAAAAAAAAAAATCCTTGCTGCGAGGGAAACCTTGCTGTTCACTGGAAAATCTCCCTAGGGAGCCGGTGGGAGTCATGTAAAACTGCAATGGGTAAAATTATTGAGAGTGTATAGTAAAGGAACGACGTACTATCTCACGCTAGGCTGTTAACTGCTCGGGAAGCAGGTCTTTCCTATTCTGGTTTTCACAGGAACAGATAAGGTGGTCCAGGCTAATATCCAGACAGCTCGGTTTCTGTTGCAGGGAGTATTATCAGCTCTGGTATCACCGAGAACACCACCACGGAATAATTTCAAATAACCAGCCTACAGGGAAAGATTATTCCTAATTGTTGGCAATTAGAATAAGAGTTACAGCTCACTTCATGAAGTGTTTTGATATTAATCTTTAGAATGTTTTCACAGGGAAAAAAAGAAGTCAATTAAGAGGTTAACTGCAAATTTTAGGCCATATTCTGCCTTCACTTCTTGGAAAAAATGCGTGCGTATTTTCTGGCAGAATCTGGGTGCTTTGCATATAAATATGCATTATCCAGCCTAGGAGAGTGTTTCTGAGCAAGACAAATGTCAGCCTGAACAAAACACGTACAATTAGCAACAACATGAAGATGGTTGACAAACCTCTATAATGTTTTTATTTTATCGGTCAAAAGGGATTGAAATTTCGAAAATGCATGGAAAAACAGAGCTGAACTCCTGCTTTCGCTTAGTCCATCAGAGGCTTGAAATTGTTAAAATGATGACAAATGGTTAAAGCTCAGTAACAATCATAAACAGAAAAAGCCAGGTTCTGCAGATGAAAATCAATGTTAACATTTTCTGAGCCAAGACTCAACAGGACTAAAATAAATGAGTCAGAGCAGTTATTACTTAGCTTATTTATGCTGCTATGTTATTACCCAAGAGGGACTTAACGACACAGGCCATTGTAAATTTACCAACAGGCCTCGAAGTGTTGTATCTGTTGAAACACATAATGGAGATAGCTGATGTTTACCGGCTCTGCTCAAGAGAAGTGTCACGGTCTAAATGTTCGGTAAGGATAAGAGGATGTGACTTGGTTCATTTAAATGTTCCTGCCACTGCTTGGCCCACAGTTGCTTTGCAATACCCCATTTTTCATCAGTATTTCTGGCAAAAAGGGGCAACAACACACAAGCGATTCTTCATTTACACAGAAATAAAGGTAGAATATTTTTTGGTTTGTTTTCATAATTAAAATAGTAGAAAGAAAAATGTTTTCTAAAGACCAATGGACATTTCCTCAAAGGCAAAAAGCCTCTTTGCTTTATCATTCGGAAATCAACTGCAACAAGCTGAAAAGCCTCACCAGGGAGGGTTTTAGACAATCTGCAGTCTGTTTGCAGTAAAGAAGGGATGTGACCACGGTGGAGCGGTTGTAGGGGGAGTGCAGGAAGAGGTGACAGGGGAATTAACCACCCATTGCATTAATCCTGTCTGAACCTCGGTGTCAGGCTGCCTGCCAATTTGGGCATGTATCACTGGGTGGCCGTCCCAGTGCCTGTTCTCCAGCTGGGATGACGGTGCTCTACCTTCAGCCTCCTCCTCTCCCTCCTTGAAATAAAACCAAATTATCTCATCCTTACATGACTCCAGGTGGGCTCTAAGCACCGGTCTGCAGTGCTTTTACTGTAATCTGTCCCTTGTATTTGCTCTGGGTAATAGCACAGCCCCCAAACAGCTGCATCACACAACCAACAGACCAGCAAGCTGCAATGCAAAGGCAGGAGCAAGTGTCCAGGGACATGGGGTCCAGTGACCTCCTATGTCAGTGTTGCAGGGGGAACCCTTGTTTTAAGCCACAGCATTAAACTAAAACCCCACCGCTCTCTACTGTTCAAGCATCCTCAAGGAAGCTTTCCAGATTTGCTAATCTAGCAGGGCCTGGCACCTGCGGCTCAGCAGCAGAATCCAAACCAGGGGAGTTTTGCACACCTGTGTAAGCACAAAGGGGCAGACAGCATCCACTCACTTCAACTGCAGCTTCAAAATAACACTGCAAGTAGCAAAATCCATGCACATGGGATGCAAGCACCTGAGAGGATGCTCTTCTAAGCCTGACTCACTTGCGGTGACTCAGCACAAGCACAGCTAGTAACCTAATTGAGGCCACCTCTTCCCCTCTTCTTGCCACTAGACCACATAATTAGTTTTGCCTCTTGCCACAGGGGGAACGTGTGACAACTCCAAACAGAAAAAGTGTCATCCAGCAAACAAGAGAGCTGCCCGAGTTGCACTGTTCCTGTTGCAAACCCTCTGGATATTCTGGATTTCCTGGGGTGAAGCAAACAGTCTTAAGAAAGAAATCCTTCTGAAATGTTGTTGTTGTTGAAGACCCAGTGTCGAGGAGAGGTGATTCACGAACCACTGCAACACCCTGCTTGGCACTGCAGAGGGATCAGGTAAGGCCGTCGCCCCACCAGAGTCTCCAGTAGCCAGACAGCCCTTTGCAAGCACGGCTTTCAGCCGGAGCAGCCAACACTTACGGGAACTCTGTCGCTTAGGCTTGACCAGGAAAACACCGCAGAAACCACCAAGACCAGCAGGTTGACTTTGGTAGCAGTGGAGAGACGACCAGTCCAGTGAGACATTGCCACCAGCCTGAAACGCAAAGGAAAACAAACCCAACAATTATTTTAGTCCATGTTTTCACAGGTTTCAGCACTCTTTACACAACATTTTGGAACGCAGCACAGGTTCAGGGGTGCGACACTGCAGGAAACAGAACACCTCCAGGTGTTAGCACATGGGTCTCATCGGGAGCAGCTGACAGCAAGGGGTGCCAATTTTACTGCTAATGGATTTTATGACAGGTAATGACAAAGTAGCTTATATTGACCCCACAGGGGCTTATATCTCTCCTGGAAAATATGAAGAGACCTGCAAGTCTTGTTTAAAATCACTGTGTTAGTGCCATGGATGACAACCACAAGGAAAAATAAAAACAGTGCAATCCTGCAAAGGCTTTTTATGCCTGTGCCTCATTTTAACCACAGAAGTAGCTGCATTAATTCAAATTAAACAAAACTACCAGCCGTCAAAGGATTAGGCGTTTATCTAAATCCATATGTAGGTTTTTCTTGAGGGAAGCAACATTTTGCAGAGGTCAACAAGGTTTACTTGGTGCTTCCTACAGCACAAGGCTTTCCCTGCTGCTCAGAGCACTGGCTCACCTGAACCGTGAGCCCAGGAGCTGGCTCTGCCCGCACTGGCAGTGAACCACGAAGCAGTCCCGTGGCACGCAGCCAGCCCAACTGACCACAGACTACCTACTGAACAAGAGAGGGAGAAAAAAAGCAGGGTCCGGCTTTTGTGGCTATCCGGTACGGAGCTCGTATTCCCACTGCTACGTGTATAACACACGTGGCGCCGCTGCCTCGCCACACAGGGCTTTAAATCTACCTAGTGTTCAGCTCACTGCTTCTGATGATGGGAACGGAGCAGCCTGGCAGCACACTGGCTGGAGAAGTATTTCCTTCGATTGGCTCTAAATTTACACCCTGCTAAATTAAACTAAATGAGGTCTTTTGAAAGAAGATGGGACTGATTAGTTCCGTTCAAACACTCCTTCATTACTCATCCCTCCATCAAGTCTGCTCCTACTCCTATCCAGGTTTTAACAAATTTCCTCCCATACATGCAGTCCTAAATAACTTTGTTTCTGTCTTTGTTGTCCATCAGGATGGCACATCACATCGCAGATTTCTTCCTTCCTTGAAGCAACCATCTTCTATTCCACAAGGCAGAAAATACGCTCACAGGCTGATCCAGCACCAACTCCTGCCACCAAAGGACCTCTGCTCCCAAAAGACTTCAGGGATGTGGAGGGAGGGGAATCCTCTCCTTCTAGCCCTTTACTGCCATCTTGTCTCCCCACTCCGTTATGTTACTTTCTTCCTATTTCTGCTTGGTTTTTGCTTTAGTCAAAAAAAAGAAAATAAAAGGCAAAACACCACATCAGGCTGGTCAGTGGTGAACATCTAGGAAAAAGCAGCAGAGCGGGGAGCACAAACAGTAATACATCTGATGCACTTCTGCATCTTCCAAAAACTCCTGACCCAGGGTCTTCCTGAACAGCAGCCTCTATCTTTGAGCTCAAATCCAGATCAATTGGGTTTTTGGTTTTCCCCATTAACTGCTTTTGGAGTAGATCTGGACTTCTGACACCCACCACAACCCTCAGCAATGAGTTCCTCCGCTTAATTCACACCGTGCATGAAAATATCACCTTGCATTTCTGACCTGGTGCTTGATATCCTCCTTCAATGTCTCCTCTTTTCTAAAGGGTCAAAGAACCACCTCAAGGACCCACAAGCCCTTATTAAACTGCAACCAGAGCAGAAGACAAGCTCTCCATTTTCAGAAGACAGGCAAAGACAACCTGTAGCTGAAGCCTCCATCTCTCTCATGGGGTACACAACCAACATCCAGGTTCCTGAGCTGGAAAACCCAGAGCAGAATTCATGGGCTCAAACTCCATCTGCTCCCAGAAGATCTACCCACCCTTCTGGCCGATGCCCCCATCATGACCTCAGTCGCAGACTGACCACAATACACAGCTCCTCCTTAACTCGGCTCCGAACAAACTGCTGCTTTTTACATAGGAAACAGTTTTTGGGGGTTGGTTTTGGGGTTTTTTTTTTTTAGTTATAAAACAAGCAGCAAAACTGGGATAATGAAAAACAGATCTATCCCTAAAACTGTACACCTGCAAGCCTGGAAATAAAAAGAAAAAAGAAGAAAAAAATTCAACAAAGCACCGGCTGAAAGAAAACGCGCACTCCTATAAAAATAGAGCTCACGTGTACCGAGAAGGTTGGTGGCAAATGACAGTACAACCTCATACCTGCCTGGCAGATGACATCTGCACAACAATTAGCAGTTTGCTTAGGTCCCAGGTAGGCAGGAGGAGCTAACCTGTGAAACACAGGGGTTTGAAGCTCCTGGAGAGAAGCCTGTGCAGGCTGACATCTCATTACATGACAGACATACGCAGAGGGCACGAGAGGATTTCCAAACTGAATGTTATGTGGATACAATGGATTTTTAGAAACGATTCTTGCAGCTTGCAAAGCAGACAGGGTGGTAACTGTGACCCCACCTGCATGGGGAGCATTTGCTCTGATTTAAGGACATGATTTTGGGATCCAGTAGCACCCACGTACAGCTGCAGCCAGTCAGCACCAGAACCGCTACAAGAGAACCACAAATTCCTCTTGTGCAGTGTGGGGTGGTGTTTGGTTTTTTTTTCCCCAATAATCCTCTTTCATCACAGAAAATGAGATATTAGGGAA
>NW_009632587.1:10823-31012 GCF_000690535.1 Cariama cristata
AGGATCAAACCCAAAGAAGCCTCCGTTCCTGGCAGTGGCTCTCCCATCAGAGCAGGCGATGTTCTCGGTTTCGCAGTGCCGGGAGGTTCTGCTCCATGGCTCCAGAAAACCCCATCTGCACCGGTGGTCACAGAAACAATAGCATTGCCATTATGTTCTCTATTAGCAGGGACATTTTTACTGATTTTACTAGCTGCGCATCAGTAAGTGCTGCACAGCCCGGTAAATGCAGTTGCCATAGTCATAGGTGACAGTTCAAAGCAAGTCAGTACGAGGAACATATTTCATTAATGCTTTCTGCTGCTGGGAACGCACTGCTCTTTCATGTCCTAACTCAAAGCTCATGCTGCCTGTACTGTGCCACTCCAATAAATCCATCTGAAACCTCATCTGAATTCTGATGTGCTGCTTCGGGAGAGCACACGGACATCCCGGAGAGCTCCCCAGCTCCCTCGCCATGCTCTTTTTTACAGCCAACTAGAAGCAATAACAATAAGATAATCCTTCTTCTCATCGAGGGAGCAGTATGGGAATTACAAGCCTTGCAAAATCGTCTGTAAATTTACTAGTTCAGGCTGGGTATCTGTCCAGCCACCCTTCGACAAGATGGTTGGTGGTAATGAAAGCACCAACAGCATGTTGTGTGTCTATGAGCACAAATAATTCACAGAGCTTCCCTCACTGAGCATAGGGCAGCACTGGAGAACAATCAAATGATAAAAGATATCGAGGAACACAGCCCAATGGCCCTTCAGCTGAACTGGTTGCACGATGACCTCCAAAAGCACTCATGGCCTCTTGGGCTGAAGCCAAAGTTTGACGGGCAATAACAGTTAAGAAAATTGTTTTAAAGACAGTCGTGTAAATTGGGATGTCTGATTGAAATGGTGCACTCAGGACACATACTGCAATCAGTGTCAAGATCCCCGTTCAAACACAACGTCATTTTAATGACGCTGGAATCTATGGCTAAGACTAGCATGACGTGCTAAGCAATGTGCAATGCAGCAGAGAAAGAGAAGGAAATTTAGCTGATCTGACCTGAAATTTTCCTCCTCTAAGCAACAGGGTCCCCAACTCTGTAATGAGCACCTGTTTTCACTGACTTGCTACTAAAGAGCAGAACAGTGTCAGTCAGACACCTTGGGAATGTCCTGTGGCTGGCAGTCCCTCCTCTGATGATGACTATGCAGTTACATTGACAGGAGAAAGAGGAGGTTTTCATCTGACATTCAGCCTGCGCACAAGAAAGGAAACAGCTGGTGGACAAACGGAAGATTACCAGGAGGCCAGAGGACACTGTCCTTCCCCGTTCATTATGGTTGGGGCTGCACAACCCTCTGCTTTCAAAGAGACGAGCAGGACCAATCTGCAAATAA
This sequence comes from Cariama cristata, assembly GCF_000690535.1. Lineage (NCBI taxonomy): Eukaryota > Metazoa > Chordata > Aves > Cariamiformes > Cariamidae > Cariama > Cariama cristata. The sequence goes on from NW_009632587.1 coordinate 12,203, forward strand.
CCATCATCCTCTCTTCTTCCCAGAGGCACAGAGACACAAAGGCTCCTGTTAAGTACCAACCAAGCTAAGAGAAGCCAGCCTGGAAATACTCATGTTTTGGCAGACACAGGTCCAGCTGACCACGAGTCTGCTCAGCAGGTCCCAATCCCAAAGACTTGCCTCAGCACTCCCTGCCCTGACAGTACGGAGACATTGCACCATGGCTTCTGGCATGAAGCACAGCATTTCTTGGATTTCTTCTGGAAATTGGAGCCATGAGAAGACAACTTGCCTGTATTAAAAACCCAACAGCTCTCAAAAGAGAAAGTACAGGTGCTGTCCTTCCAAACATGTTTACCTGGAGATGGTTACCTGCAGCACATTTTAATGCAGAGGATCCAGCAGGAAGATGTGAGCCAACGGGCAATGTGCTGCAAGAACCACAATGAGCTATCAAACCTTGCACAATGTGAGTATTCCCTACTGCCTTCACTAAGAACAGGACCTGTGAGTCTCTGATACCACTTTTCCCCCCTTAAAAGCCATCTTCAGCTTCTTTTCATGCTTTTTCTTCCCCAAGAGGATGCAATTAATTGCACTTGCCCTAGGTGCAGTGCCCAGGTGAGCTGCTGTGGCTGTGGCTCTGCATGGCCGATCGACAGGCACCTGGGATCTCCTGCTCCATGCGTCTGTCTGAGCTCCCTCCTGCCACGGACAGATCCTCATCAGCAACATCTCCAAAAGGAGGCAGGAATGAATCTTCCCCTTCGTTAAAGTCAATATTAAAACTACAAAGATCCTGGAAGAGACCTGAATACACTTCACTGATCAAAGAACTGGATCTGAATAAAAATTAATAATAAAAACAGAATAAAATAATAATGAACCTAACACCTCATGCAAAGAAGGAAAAGAGCCCTGAATGGCAAAATCAAACATAACGAGGAGCTTCGTTCAGGGACCCGCACAATGCTCCCAATGGAGCCCCAGTTTGTTTGCCCTTGATTCTCCTGGAACAAACCGGGCAGGAACAGAATTCTTTGGGTACAGACCCACTGCACTGGGCTGGCACAGGCTCCGCGCAGCTTCGCTTGAGGTCTGACACTGCGTCCACTTCTGCCGTGCTCAGGATGCTCTCAGCAGCTCTGCTCCTTCTGGCATCTTGCCGTTGGGGAAGCATGGTTCATGCCTCCAGCAAGTATCCCCATCTCCACGCAGGACCCCACTGCACTGACGCCCCCCCAATCCCTGCCAGAGTGTCCTATCTGGGCACAAAGCCCCACACGCATGGGTGAAAGACAGAATGGAGAGCATCATTTCTTTGCAAACATCCTCAACACCACCAAGATTTCAGCGGAGAGGGCGCAGCTGCAAGACAGACTGTCCCATTGATGCCACTTACGAAATCGCTTAAAAAAACGTTTATTCTCCTTGCTTGCTCCTCACCATTTACTCCTACAAGGACCCTGCTCCAGTGTGTTAAAAACACTCCTACACAAGGCAAAAATTGTGGGAATACTTTCCTGTATTTGCCTGCCTTTTAGGTTTACAGGAATAAACAACAGCTCGAGCTGTGTGGGTTAAGCACAGCCTGCCCCAAGCAGCAGGTCCTGCTCCGACCCACAGCAGAAGTACTGCTCTGAACTGGGACCAGTATACAGGGAGAAATTTTGACACGGGGCGGTGGGGATGTGGAGGGAGGGAAAGGATAACCATAGCAGAAATGTGTGCTTACAGAGCCTGGCATCTACCGTGCCATCATGCAACTTTTATAACCACCACTAACAAATAATAACAATAAATATTAATAACCCCTACAGGCTACCTGCTTAGCCATCAGCTAACATCAGCCTTTCTAACAGCGGCTCAGCTATGATATCACCTAAGGTTGGTCTTTCCTACAAGTGCTGCCAGATGCCGATGCAAGCGACAGCAGAGCACGGATGTATGCAGCGACAGGAGACAGCACAGCAGGGCCCCGTCACGGTGAAGGCAGCTCCCAGTGGCTTCACCGGTACCGGCCACGGCTCAGCAGAGTGGCTTGTTGCAGATCATTTACGGATAAAGCTGGCATCAGCCCTTCTACCCGATCACAGTAACTCTGACTGTTGTTTATACAACCAGCCTTGCGCAGTTTAACATCAAACATCGTTTAGTCTATCAATTAAAATTACTTAATGAATTCCTTCAGAAACCAGCTTTCACAGAAAACGCTGCTCTCCAGAGGACAAAAGCACAGCTTTATACTTTGGTGGTTTGAAGCCTGAGCAAGGCTGCCATCATCCTCTCTACCCACTCATCAGCAGCAATGGCAGAAGGGGCCACCCTCTGCCGTGGCTCAGCGAGATCCCCAATTCCAGGGGCTGCAGCCGGCGTGTTTCCGGCACTCCTCAGACCCTCCATGCTGTAAAGTCCTGGGTCCAGGATGGGAGGATCTTCTGTTCCACTCAGGATGGAGCGTACCAAAGCAGAGCATGCCTCAGAGATCAGAGGACTGAATTTATCATTTATTATTTATAAAAATTACCTGAATTTCTGCGACTGCCTGCACACCCACACGACACCCTCGCTCTACAGAGCTTTGGGGCTAGCAAGCATGCTCAAGTCTGCACCAGAGTGCAGCGGCTGATTTGCACCAATTTAGGACTTGCCTGGAAAGAAGAGACACGCAAGAACCTTCAGGACAAACATCTTTCTGAAAGCTGCCACGCTGCCTGACCTCAACCACACAAAACTGCTTTTCCCTTTCTCATCGCTTCCCTATCACCCCAAACCCCAGCAGAAAACATCTCTCCTCCTGCCCGTACCTATTTCCCTTCTCCTGCTCCTTGTTGCAATTTCCCACGCACAGCACACACAATTGGGTGATATTTTGACCCCAACATGCATCGATCATTTCCACCAGCCCCTATTTGCAAGGTGATGTCTTGGCTCCAACTAACCTGGGAGTCTGCCAGTGTCCAGCATTTTATTTTTTTTTTTTTACCTCCTTTGCTTTCCCATGTTTGGAGAATCTAACAGGAAAGAAAGTGCACACCGCACTAGCCAGGGCATGGGGCAGCCTGATGTCCTGCTGCAGTTGGGCCCACAAAGACCCAAAGATTTAATGGGTGTACTCCCAGCCTCTCTAGAAACAGCTTTTTGTATCTTCCAAGTTCCTTCTTTTCAGTCACAGTCCTCACATCAAATAACCACCTCCATTCCCTGTCAGGTGCTAGCTTCCCAATAAAAAAGATTCCATTAAGAGGTTAAAAACCCACACAAAAGTCAGACTCAGTATTATAGAAATCCAACCCTGATGTATCAGGCATGCAACTCCCACGGCAGCACCCAGACCACGCCGCCTGCCCCAGTACAAGCATCTATCCCCCCATGTCTGTCCCCACCAAAACCCTCGCTGCTGGCTCCAGCTCAGCCCAGAAGTTTCCCAACAGGATTGCCATCTCTCCTGAGCCGAGGACACCGGCTGCCACAGCCCTGCGGAGCACCCTGTGCAGAGGTGCCCCGACAGCAGTCAAGCAAGGGCTTCTCCAGCAGCCCTATCGATCTGTCAGAAATGGTGAGCTGTGAAGTTTATGAAAAATGCATTTCCTCACCTCTATACAGTGCACTGGCCGGCAGTGACAGCTCTTACTCGACAGGATGACCCATGGGTACAGGTCACAGCAGGGAGAAGCACAGCACACGGGCAGCAAACGTGTGGCTCGCTCGCCATGCGCTCTGGCTACGCAGCTAGGATTAATGTGGCATGGCAGCCTGCGGGATTAATTGCACGGAATGCCTGGCTGGATGCCCAGCTCAGGACCTCCCTTGCAAGCAAACTGGGCTCCCCCATGCTTCCAGTTTTGTGGTAAATTCCCAGTTGAAAAGGCAGAGGGCCACTGGGATCCATCTTGTGGGCCAAACCCACCCAGGAGCTGCCAGATCGGCACCAGAACCCAGGATAAAGCCCTAACAACCCCATCTTAAACCCTCCCTTGTGGGGCAATAAGGAGCTCTCCAGGGATGAACATCACCTACTGCCAAGCAGGTTCCCTTGGGACCGCTCCTGGCTTTGCCCCAACTCTTTGTGTGAACCCAGGGAAGTCGTTCCCCACACCGGGGCTCCATTGCTCCACTCCTAAGACAAACACCACGGTTACAAACAAGGGAATCGCGGGGCTCCTTCCACTAAGGTCTGCAGCAATATCTTTACGTGCTTGGATGAAAGGCATTATCCAAGTTTGCTTATTTTTTTTCCACTGCGATAGTACTTTTAAAGTGGTCTCAGAGGACGCCTTTCATAAGCAATTAAAAAAGCCCTGGGATAGTAATGAACGTGAAGAGAGAATGGAGAGATTACCAGTACGATCATCTAGAAGCGACTCCCATGATGATTCCCATTCTTCTACCCAGGCATTTCCCATCAAGATTAAAAAGTGAGTCTTGCTCACCAAGCATAAGAACCTCCCCAGTCCGAAACCAAAGCAGAACAGTCAGCCAGCAGCAGGCAGCATTCGTTCAGCAGTTTGGGGTTTTTTCCTAAGGAAATTTAGAAGAGCAATGAGCAACAAGGGCCGCAAATGCAGAAGTAAATGCACAGACATGGGAAGCTGAAAGAGAACATAATTCCTTCCTTCTCCTGTTCTTCATCATCTGCCACCTCTACTTCGGGGAATGGTTTTTGGTCTTTCTACTTGTGAGATGGTTACAGATGGACACATGCTCACACCGCACCTAGGATCAAGATGCTCCAGTTTTCATTGGTCTTTCAGTACTGTTTTAAGCTTAATAAAAATCAAGAAAGAAGCAAGGAAATTGCCAGTGCACAAAGCACCAAGTGCAAGGAATCCGCAGCTGAAAAAGACATTTCTTCTCTCATCTCCTGTCAGATAGGAAGAGCTATTTTAGACTTTACTTGTAGCAATGTATGGAAAACACAGTTGAAAATGTGACAGTGCAGCAGCCTTTTAATTAAACAATCCCTCAGGCACCACAGAATCTCTCCAGCCAAGCGCAGGCACTGGACATTGCACATCTGCTTCGTCGGGGGTAGATGCAGGCCCGAGCCGTCCAGCAGAGAAGAAGGTTTCCCAGACCCTTCTGGAGGCCCAAGTGTCGTTATTAGATGGCCCCAAACATCCACACGGGCTGCGACCTTCCTGCTGTCGTCCTGCCTTTTGCCTCATCAGCCTCCACTAAGCAGAGCTTTGATCCCCCAAGATACTCCTGGTTCAGAGACCTTCTTTTCCCTTTTGCTGCCTAGACATGAAGGACACCGAGCTGGAGTTCCTGAGCATCTCTGCTTCTGACGGGCAGACTTTGATGTCGCACAGAGCGCCCGTCTCTGCGATTTGTCTGGTCTCTTCAAACAGCTGCAGAGCCACAGCTTGTGATCTGTGCAAAACAGCGTTTTCCTTGGGGAAGAAAAGTCACGCTGGCGCTCATCTCCACCTTGTCATGGCAGAACAGGCTGTATTGGTGCTTCAAAGAGCTCCTCAACCTTAAATCCTTATGACACAGTGACAAATCAGGGAATCTGCCTCTGTACGTCTCACAAATCCCAGTAGAGGTTATGAAAACAGCATTTCTGCAAGTGCCTTAGCCACCACAAGAGCCTGTGTGCGCTGTCAGTTGAACCAGTCACCATGCTCGAGGGCTGCGAGGTCCACGTGGCTCCTCTCCACAGGGAAACCTCGAGCAACCGCTTCCTGATGGGCGTTTGAACTCAGAGTCTGGGTCTTACAGGTGTGTACAATGAAGGGTCACAGAGAGAGACGCAAAGAAGTAGCAGACCTTCCAAGCAGTAGGACTGCTCCTGGTCCACAGGTCCCTCCTGAGTTCCATGACCGTGCTCGCTGCTCTTCAGAGCTGTGGGGTTCAGTCCGGAGCAGTACCTTGGCTCCATCCCACTGTCCCGCAGTCACGGCAAAGGCAGGCTCCAGAGGCCCAAAATCTAGACTGGGGAAGGAGGAAAACAGAGATGCAACCAGAAGTTAGTGGTTTTCCTCTGTGAATTTTTCTCTTCCAAGGAATGACGACTGTGTTCATGACCTCAGCACCCTTCAGTCCAAAAGAAAAGAGACACTCTTTTTCATCTGGAGCTTGGATCAACAGCAGGAGACCCAGCCACTTACAAGGAATATCCTTGTAATATACCCTATAGGTAGAGAATACCCTATAGACAGCCATTTTGTGGAGTGGCATATCTCAGTAGCTGAGCAGCACCAGTCCATGAAGGGTCTTTTCTTTGGCAATCCTGGCTGGCACTGCCTCTGCAAACACCACACGACACACTCAGGCCGTGGGAAGTAGCAGCCAAAGGATACACTGATTTTCACTCTCCATTTCTTAGCCTTTGCTGTACGGCTACTTGCAAAGCCAAGGAGGACTCTCAAAATCTCTCTGCCTGCTGTAAGAGCTAACAGCAGGCTGTTAGCCACTCACTCTCTTTAAGTTCTGATGAAAGATGCATCTGCAGCACCCTTCTCTCAGCTCAGAGAGCAGGACATCCTGAGCAGCTTCCTCTACATCCTGGTGGTGCCACAGCCTCCTCTTCCACATCAGGTGGGGAGATGGCAAGTCCAGCACAGGCCACATTTGTACGGAGTGGGGTTCCTCCCATGAAGACCGCAGACTTCAGCTGTCCCCTCCTGTAAGCAGATTTTATCACACAATGGACAAACTGTTCTGCAGGGCTGCTCCATCAGCTGCCGTCTAAATACAGCTGCCAGGTGAACCAAGGCTGTTTCAATGACAGCCTCCACAGCAACTTCCAGTGACCGCAGACGTCACACGTCGAGACAAGTTTTGGCACCGACCCCAATCCAGGGAGTGAGTAATCTCAGTGCACCCAGAACCAGGCAGGGACATTTACTCACATGTAGAAGCGTTTGCAGCATCAGGGTCAGACCGCATATTTTTTCTGAGGCAAGGACCCTGTCATTTATGCATTAAATGGCACATTTATTCTGCTATTCAGGAAGAAATAATAATTACAGTGGCCTCCAGTCTCCAGCTCTTACAGTCTGTGTTTAAAGAAAGAGCAAAAAAGGACCAAAGCAAGCGGTGCTTCCACAAAAATTTCTGAACCGGCTTTTAGTTGCTGGACAAAAGAGAGCCAGCTGATGAACCACTTCCCTTATTGTCCCATCTAATTTTTATTTCATAACAGCAGCCAGGCACTGCAGGCAAAGCACTTCAGGAAGCAAAGCACCACTCGGGTGGTTGAGCAGACCTGACCTTCAGCCTCCTGCCTCATCTCAGTGCTTCAGGTGTGCCACAACTGCCCAGAAACGTGCTGCCTGCGGTCCTTTCTGCTGTAATCGTAGGGTAAGGAGAGCTGAGCCAGCCTGGGCATCTGGCAGGCTCTATGTGGTTAAGTGCTTTCAAACGGCGCCGGAGGAGCCAGCACGCACTGGTGGGTCCATCCGTGAACACAGCTACGAGATGCTCTCTCACAAACACGTTTCTAGCGCACGTTTTCCTTCTAATCAAGGAGTCAGTCCCGTTTCGGTGGAGATTTACAGAGAGGCTTTTTTCTCTCGGAAGCAATAATAGATGGACAGCAGGAAAAGAGAAGAAATTAATGAACAAGTAATCATTCCCAAAGATGCAAACAGGAGCAATCCCTCACCCTGAGACAACTCTGGAAAACAAGATTAAAATGCCTAGAGGACATATTCTCAAAACTGCAGGTAATAGAACAGATAAAATGTATTTACAGTATATCACAGGGGATGTGTACTTTTTATTCTGCTGAGGAATGTAACATTCCACTCCTCATCACGGAATTAAAAGGGAGCCCTAAAAAAGGCAACTTAACAAAGCATCTTTAATGGCAACTGAGTCTGGTTTCAGAAATGCAGGCTCTCTTCTTCTGCCCCACACACCGAAGCATAACGAGAAACACAACGAGCATCTGCAGGAACACCCAGCACATAAGCAACATTAATAATCTATGCAAATAGCACAATTTAACAACCGGCAAAAAGGAGGCTGGAATGGGAGGTGAGCTAAAAAAATGCTCCCTCCACTGATGCTTTCTAAGAGGAGGAGGAGGGCAGGCTTGCCTTCCCCAACTTCCCCGGTGCCCGCAAAGCCACCGCTGCCAGCTAACAGACTGTGCCTGAAGTACCCGCCAGCAGAAACAATTTGTCATGTGTCAGATCAAATAAACTCTTATGAGGCCACCGTACTCCCTGAAGCAGACGGCTGCCAAACTCCAAAGGAGAAATCCAAGAAACATAGCTGGCCGGTGTCAGACCCAAGTGCTTACGAAGACCAGCACACTTTTCATTTTTAAAACACACCAGTACAACACAATCTGTTCCTGTGCAGCGCTCCCATGCAAGGTAACCATCAACAATATCCATTATTAAAAAGGTGTTTAAATTATCACTCTGCACTGAAGCTCCTCACAGTCCAGAAACTTCACGTTCCTCATCCAGCAGCACAGCATCTCGCTCATCCTAGGGAGGCATTAAGAAGGCTGATGTTTGTCAAAGAGTCCTGGCATGGCAACATGCTGCGCTGGATTATCATCCGTCTGAGCAAGCGCTCCTCCCCTCCCAGCCAGCCTCACGCTCTCTTACTAGAAGTGAATGCCTGAAAAATTGAATTACAGATTACCTTTTTTTCTTCTAAACTGTCCTAGAGTCTTTTTTTTTTGGTTCATTCCTGAGCACTGTCGTAGATTCCCATGCCCAGAGCTTGTGTCATTCCAGACCTTGGGTCGAGGCTTGTCGCGGGTCCCCCGTTTGCTGCACGGTCCTGCAAGAACCACTGAAGTACAGGCCCTGGACTCCCCAGTACTAGTTCTGCTGTGGGGCACATCGTTCTCTCTCTGTTAACCTGTTAGGCAGGAGAACAAGCCCCTAAACCTGCTCTGTGCACATCTGCAGGATTTAATCATGCCAGCCAGCACTGTGGGGAACCCAAATCTCTCACCTGCTCCTGCAAAGACCAGGCTTAAGTGCTTACTGGTCTGCACAGAGGGCAAATCCCTCAGCCCAGGGCTCAGCCACTGGCTCCAGATGTTCAAGATGCCAGTGTGCTTCATCTAGGATCAGCCTCCCGAGCCCCAGCACAGCCAGAAAAAACTCTCCTTCATAGAAGATGAATAATGGCCTCAAAAAAATTTGTCTGCAAGAGGCCGAGGTTCATACATGGGAAGCCTGACCAGCCCACAGAGGAGCTGAGCTTATCACAAAGTGAGAGCAAAAAAGAGAAAGGCAGGAGATTCAAAGGAAGGATGGGAGAAGCAGGACACTGCCTCAAGTCACCAAAAAGCAACTGCCTGCCCCAAAACCCTGCAACAGAGCCTCAAGTGACACTATGTATCAGCAAAAAGAAGTGACAAAAGGGAAAACCTGGCAGCCTAAAGCAAGAAACAAGGGAAGAACAAGGCAGCAGGCACAGGGCGCTCCCCTTGGGATTGGTAGTACCAGCACAAACTTCAGCTGTGTGGGGTTATTTTCCAGAATTTATTTAAAGAGCATCTGATGCCTCATGACAAGTTATATTTAGACACCATTTTGTCTGTACCAGGACTCCTCTCCAGCCACAGGGACTGGCATCAAGCACAGGACACCGTCTTGCCAGCCTTACTTGGACAGGATTGTTGTTTCCGACAAGCATCATATCCAGCGCAGAAAACATCATCAGCCGGTACCAGGAGAGCTGTAAAGTACTCGCAGCACTGCTTTCCAGCAAGGAGCAAAACACAGGCTGTTACCGTAACGCAGGAAGTGTTAAACCGAGATCTCATGGAGGAGGAGGTTAGCAGACACAAATCTGTCATTTACAGCGATGCTGAAGGCACTCACAGCTGCAGAGATACCAGTCAAGCGCCAGGTTCCCACAGCCTCTCCCAGGCTTTACACGCTCCAATTTCCACCCAACAGCTCTCTGGACAGTGACCCACCCCGGTTCAGCCAGCGGTGAGCACAGCCAGCACCAGGAACAGCCAGCCCTCGCCCCCCACCACCCCGCTGCCCCAGTCTGGGGTCCATTTGCCGGCAGGTTAAGCACGCAAAACTTTAGGCAGCAATCCAGGACACGTCTTGAACTCACATCTCTGAGCGGAGGACGGGGTGTCCTCCTCTGAAAAATTTACTTTTTTTTTTTCCAGCTCTCCGACTTAGAGAGATTTCAGAGAGAAATCAAAGGGTTGTAGTGCTGCAGGAGTCCAGGGCACCCGCACTGATTTCCTCAGCAAATTCTGGTTATGTTTCTAAACAATGGAAAATTTCCCAAACACTAAGAGAAAACAAAACCTACACTAGTCACCAGAAACCAGTCAGAACTCAACGACGCTCCAGCCAGCAATCTCACTCTGCTCCTCAAGAGACGCTCTGCACAAACCCAAACAAAGGAGCCCACCTACACCCTCACCGATGAATTTCTTTACCCCTAGAAATCTTGTACAAGTGCCACGCTTGTGAGTGCCATTACGATTTCCAACAGCCTCCTGCTGACATTGAACAGATTTTCCAAGCTCTCTGCATATATTCTGTACTTGATTACCCCTTGCTGGAAGAAAAGGAACGAAATGCACTCAAGAACCACTTGCTTAGTCCCAATTTGGGTATAACAATGCCGGATGTAACAACATCATTTTACCTCCCGGAGACCTCCCTGCGCCAGGGCTGGCAAACGCCACGTCCAGCCGCGAGACAGGCGTTTCTCACTGAAGGAACAAGCATCTCATACCCAGCCCTTCCGTTTTGTAACCCTGAGGAGGACCCATCTCTCTGAGCCATAATGCATTATGCAACAAAGCAATATTCAAAACTAAGTCCAGAGCTTGCAGCAGGACTTCGATCACGCAAGGCTCCTGCTGGAAATTTTCCATAGTGTAACAGTTTATTTTGTGGGCAGGAAAAGATGAAGAATATTAATTAAGACAGAGTAAGAAGAAAAAACTCCCCTAAAGTGAGTAACTGCACTAAAGCAGCAGTCGTAAGCAGGCCAAGTACATTTTAAGGGCTATACATTTTCGCTTCCACAGTCTTGGAAAAGAAAATGGAGTGAGTTTGTTCTGTGTGCATATTGTCCACCATTTGTTATTGTCTGTCTATTGACGCTCACTTGGAAAACAAAATTTAATTAAACCCCACAGCACTGCATAGTCTGCCTTTGAAATATGCCCGCATTACTGGATCATTACAGTAAATGAAATACAGCTTCATATCGTATTTTTCAAATAACGTCCTCAAACATTTACAAATTAAATAATACTCTTGCAGAGAGAAATTAAGAGACACAGTGTTTAGCAAGGGCAAAGAGATGTTTACAGATGAAGTCTGAAACGAGACGTGGAGGCAATGAGGCAGAGAAGTGCCAGAGGGCTCTTCTAGACCTTGTCGAGACGGTTCTCCGTGTACCAGAAACTAGACGAAGAAAGAGCGCGCCAGTGCCAGGCAAGCAGAAAGGGCAGCGTCCCCAAATCCCCAAGGATGTCAGCCCGAGCTCAGTTAGGGTCTGGGGTGCGCTGGCACAGTCTGTCAAGCCAGGGACGTGCAGGAGAGCTCAATGCCCCTACGCACCCTTTGCATCGTTTGGAAACCCAGCCAGAGCCATACCAGTCATAGGGAAGCGAACCCTTGCAACCGACTTGGAGCAGTGAAAATCCGGACACTCACCGGGCTGAGTAAAGGGATGCAGAAAGGTGCTCTTGTGGCAGGATGAGAAGTACGGTGCTAATACATACAAGGAGGAGAAAAACAAAGGGAGCTTTGGTTTCTCAGGGTGAGTAAAAGTACAAGCAGGTGCATGGGTCAGTGTTGGTCATGGCAGCAGTGTCTGACGTTCAACAAAGCAAAGCAGCACGTTAAAAGGCAAGTGAATATTACATGAGCCTTACAGCTCACGCTTGAGGAGACCCAAGATTTTTCTTTTCCTTAATAGCAACTGGAGCGATGCCAAGTGTTCTTTGACAAATTATTTACTCCGAGAAATGATCTTCCCTAAACAAGCGTAGCCCGTTACCGCATCCTCCTTCCTGTGAGCCTGGAAAAGGCAGTGCCCTGCAGCTCCTACGGCCCCATCTCCATGGCGATGCACCAAAGGAGGTTCCGACTCCAGCAAGAAGGCAAACCTGCCCAAAGAACAGGCTGAAGACGGCAGAGCTCTCACCGCCATGAGCCCTGGAGAAAGGTGGGCTGTGTGCACCGAGCATGAGCAGTGCCAGCAGGCAGGGCTTTCATGAGAAGCGGAGCATGCTGGCCTAACAGCAGGCTGGAAACAAAGAGGAAAACCTTGCAAAGGCACCTCTGGATCCATTTTACAAGAAGATGGCAAAAAATTCACAGCTGCTGCCCATGCCAGGGATCAGTAACCGACAGCCGAATTCCTGCAGGTCCTGCTGAGTTCTGACCAGCATGTGAATCTGTTATTTAGAGGAAAAATGTTCAGCCTGTCATATAATCATTGAAAGCAGTCAACTTCCAGCCTATGTGGGGCTTCCTCTGTGGAAAGGACTCTTCTCTGTGTATCAGGAACTCCTCACCAACTTCATGTCACCAAATTAAAACAAACAGCTGTGGCAAGAGGCGATCCACTGTATATCGCCTTATCAGTCCTACAACAACGAGCGCTGGGACCCCAGGACGCTACACAGGACATAGCAAGGTCTGGTAAACCCCACCAGAATACAGAAAATGCAGCTCAAGATCCTTCCCAAAGGAAAAATACAGTGGTAGAGGGGCATTGGGAGTGACATAACAGAGTTGGCACACGGAAAATCCTTTCTGCACTGGGGAAGGAGACTCTGACAAGGCTGTGTGGGTCCAAACCATTGAAGGCAAAGCAAGCGTAGTGCTCACGCAACAGTCAGGCAGCTGGCTCCTACCTGCTGACGTGCTTTCCTCACCTCCCACACCAAAGCCTTCATCAGGATCAACAACTCACGTCCGCTTGCCTACACACCCACCCTCCCATCAGCAGACAGCGTGAAAGCTGCCCAGCAGCACTCAGGGAGATTGAGGCTGGCTTTGTGCTTTCCAGGCTGTGGCAAAGCCTCCCTGACACCTAAAGGCAGCACAACCGGCTTGCATAAAAGATGAAGATTGCTGAGCCTCCTGCAGCCTTCCCGAGGTGAGAGCAATCTGTGTGCGCGGTAATCATCAGACAGCAGGAGCATCCTGAAACCGGGGCGGCTAGACTGCAGTGCAAGGTTAAAAAATGACCAGGCTTCACATTCACAGGTATTTCAAGAAACATGCTCATCTACAGCTCGCCATTATTCTCCGTCTCTCAACATACCAAGAACGAGGTTTGAACACTTAAAACAGACCAGACCGCTACTCCCAGTTTGGAGGAAATAAAGGGAACGGGATGTCTGATAGGAGGGGGCACAGCCCAGACACCTCTGAAAGCACCCTGCTCCTGCAGTTCAAGGTTAAACATCTCCTTTGCACCCGTTTCTGAGTCTGCCTCTCTCAAAAGCCGCGCCAGGTAATTAGAATCATTATAACTATTATTAGACCATAATATTATTATAGCATTTTTGCTACACTTGACATCTGTTGGCTGATAGATTTAACTGGTACATAAGAAATAATTGTGCACAGATTTCTTGCAAATGAGCACCAACACGGAAGACATTAAAGCGTTCTGCATTGAAAAAGTTAATTTTATGGAAGTATGCTTGAAATAAAAATTCTAAAATTAACAGTTAAACCTTTAAAAACTCTCATTAAAGAAACTATTTGGGTTTAAAGTACGCAGCTGTTAAAAGAATCCTGACTTTTCTTTAGATGCTTAAAGGCATATACCTGGCTCGGTATCTCCTTCAGATCAACATACGCATCTTCTTTCCACCTATTCCAGTGACCCAGAGGTTTCTAAATCATCCTTCCATCTTCCTTCTTCTCTCTCTGCAGCAGACTTTTGAATTATTTCAGCAAAGAGTCTGACTGTGCAGAGAACCAGCATAATCAGGACTCTCATAACTTACTCACTGAAAATGCTACAGAATTATCAGCAAACACACCTCTAGAATAAAAGACAGCTTCTTGCATCCCACGAAGCCCAAAGGGCTTTGCAAACTGGACTTGGGATGCAATTTATCCACCACCAAGATTCAGCCATAATCCCGAGCGGAACGCAACCTTTCTGCCAGTATTTAACTACAGCATGCAGCTCCTAGAGAGAAGGAAGGAAGAATCCAACAGAAACCACAGGAATGCTTTAGGGAGGCTGAATTTTCTCCCCCAGAACCAAAATTTGGTCACGGTACCCACCATCAGCCATGGCCCAATAAAGGAGAACAAATAGGGCACAACTTCTCCATCCCGTTATTGATGTCCTTGAAGCAGAGCCTGAGTGAACAACCATGGCTGGGTACCTTGAGTTACCAGCCTCGAGAGGCGGAAGAGATGAAAAGGACAGAGGAACCCTGTGTTGTCCTTGAATTCAGTGAGGCCCAAATTTCACCCCCCAGTTACACCAATGTGCAAAGAAAGATGGTTCAGTGCGTGGAAGTGCACTTCAGAAAAGGACCAACCTCTTAAAATTCAAAAAGTTGAACACAGCGTCTCAGTACTTACAGAACTCAGAGGCGGTTAGAGCTGGTCCTGTTTGGACAGTGACGTTTCCTCCAGTTAAATGTATTTCAGTTAAAGTAACTCCTCTTTCTTAAGCTTAGTTTGCACTGAGGTGGTGACCAGTCCTGGTGGAACAAGGTATCCTGCAACCGCTCCCACCGCGACACACTATTCAGGGATAAAAATGAGTGTAATTAATGTTTCCAGAGCAAGTGTTGTTTTGTTCTTTTTCCAGAGCAGAGCAACCACACAAGGAACTTTGAATTGCTTGAGGAGAAAAATATGTTTTTACTACCTTAGTCACATACAGACAAGCCTAACTCTCACTGAGGACAGACCCAGGGAGAAACAAAGGGGAGCAGGACACTACAGACACAAATTCCCCCCACGCATACCCCTCTGCAACCAAAGCAGAGACACACGGGGAGCTCTTCAGTGGAAATCAGGGCTGAGGGACCAGAGCATCACCTGTGAGAGGTGCTAGTCCTAGCAAGAGCCAGAGAGAAGCCTCAGTTAAATGAGGTTCATGAAAACTCTTGAAAATCAACGAGTTTTCAGAAATGGGGCACAAGTCCTCCTTTACAGAGATCTGCCCATCCCATCTCTGACCAACACAAGGGCGTAAAAGCAGGCTTTTCACTCTATCCATCCCACACTTTCAGGCAAACCAGAGGAACTTGGATTCGGCGAGCTCACCTTAACAAGGCACAGTGCCCATAACTAAGAAAAAAAACAAAACCAAAAACTCAAAGCAATTCCACCCCAGACGCACTTCAGGTGTAGTTATCGATTCCCTGTCACAACGGGAGAAGACCTCATGTATGGGCACTAGGAGCTCAGTCCAGGTCTGCTTCTATTCATCCTTTTCATTAAGGGCCTGAGCAATGAAAGAAAAAGTACTTATCTAAAACCTGAAAGGATGCCCAGCAGTTGAGCTGGAAGCACTCCGGAGGTCATGATCAGAACTGATAAACTGAAGAAAAGTTCCAAAATCACTCACAAATCAATAAAAAGAAAAGCAAGGAAAACAATGCAAAGAACCGCACTTGGAAACTGTAAAAACAAAGATCAAGCACATAAATATAGCACCGGGGAAAGCTCTTCGGGCAGAGGTAACACTGAGGCAAACCAGGGACTGGATTAAAAATGTGACATATGTCAGCATTGTGACACCACAGCTCCAGCTGCAAAGAGCTAAACATCATTCTTTTCAAGATTTAAGAATATAAAATTCCTTATTCTGGGTTGGAAAGCCACGCTCAGTGCTGGGTATCCCTCCTAAGAAAATCGCAGACAAACCAGAGGGTCTGGGCAACAAGTGGAGCAGGCAGTGGTATAAAACACACAGCCCTGTAGCAGTTGTTGAAGGGCTTTTCCATCCCTGCTCCCCTCCAGGGTCGTTATCATCTCTCGGCATTTAACAGCTGTTTACAAGGAACCATCCCCTGCGCTCCCCATTCTATGCAGGCACAAGACAAAATCGCCTGCTTAATTTGCTGCAAGGGTGAGTTAGACAAGGTGCCAGGCCCTCCGAGATCCAGATTTCACCAAGTCCCAAAGGGAACTTGCTCTCATCCAGATCTGCACTAACATCCCACCTGGCCTCAGGACAGGGGCACAGATAAGGAGGCTTTTCCAGCCCTGCATGTCATTTTAGCACCCTCCATCCGGCCACTCCTACACTGGTGACATTAACAGCCTCCTCTTCCCCAAAACACAACACAGTCCCTCATCCTGCCAAAAGGGCACCCAAACAGCAATGCAGAATGAGCACAGCCGTAACCGTTGCAATTCACATCTTAATTAACTTTCATAAACAAAGCTCTTCAGCTTAATTTGCCACCAAGCTACTTTGGCAGTGAAGACGGCCTTCCCACGCGCTGCAGGGTGAGGGATGCTGACCTGGGCTGTCCGTGGGGAAGGGCAAGGCTTCCCTCCTCCCTTCTCACCCCCAGACAGCCCCACCGACCTGTGTGATGGGCTGTAGCCCCTAACGGTCATCACCCAGCCCAGCGGGCAAGCCCTCCCTACCCCAGTCAGAATAATTTGAGGTGATGATTGATGAAAGCAATTGAAATCATTGAAACAAGGTGTTTCAAAGCAGGCAAGAGCAGCTGTGCCTGCACAGCTGATGCCATACGCACACAGCTGCACCAAACCCCAACCAAAGGCTCTGTGACAAATCCGGCAAGGGAGCAAGATCTACAAATCTTACGCAAAAGCGGGGCTTAACTTCCACGAACACTTAAGATTTCCCAGTGACTCAAGAGGATTTGGGGTTTGGGTTCTGGCTTTTTTTGAGTCAGAGTTTTAGGAGCAAGCTGCCTCGTGAACTGCCGCCAGAAGAGATTTGACAAAGCCTCCGTTAGCACGCGCCGTCTCCTTTCACAGGGCTGTTTCCCAGAAGATTCCCCGTGTTGTGTCATTTTTCACTTCAGGTGCTAAGAATATCTGCGTGTTAATAAAAAATAATAACTAGCTTTACAGGGAACTTAACAACAAAGCACTCGACAAATCTTAATTAAAGCTGATTCATCTACTTCATGAGTGCAAGTTAAACATTATTTCTCAGAGGGGAAAGCTGAGCAGTAAGAGAGCTGAGGTGGGTTACAAAAGCCACAGAGGGAGTCGGTAGCAGAGAGGATTAGCACATAGAAAGGCTGACTATTATCCCCAAATTCAACCCAATAATCCACAGCCTTGCAAATTCTCAGAGTACAGTTGACACACACCTGCCCAGCTTGACCACATCTGTATTTAAGTAGTCTTCCATTTCCTTGCCAAGTAAGTGGAAACAGAGAGGGCATTTGGGGGTGCTGGAGTGTTTTTCAGGTGTTTTATTCCTCAGGCTAAAAAAATTCTCAACTGTAAGAAAAGGAGAAGGTGGCAGCAGTAGCACCAGCACTGGGCTTGTGCTGCTTTAGGGCACATGGATGGCATTGCGGGTTCAAGGGCTGCTCTAACAACTCATTAGGAATTGCCAGTTTCCAGCTTATTTCGTAAAAAGATCATATTTGTACCTCTTCAAATCTAGTAAACACATGGTCATGCAGATGGCAGACCCCAGGAACTTGCAGCTACTGCTCTCATTTCTGTCAGCTGCACTTCTACGTCAAAATTTCTTGGACAACATTTTGGATGTTTCCACCATAAAAATGCCTTGGAGGCTGCTGAAAAATACCAACGCAGTCCAGGCTGGTCATTTTAAAGCAGAGTTGGGGAAAAGAAAAGAGAGGAAAAAAAAAGAATTCCATCCTTTAATAATGCTACTCCCAAGAGCACAAATGAATTCAGAAGGATTACACAGAGAAGAAACACTGTGGTAGCACCTTCGGTAATCGACAGGGTGTGTCATCAGCTTCTAATGCTGTAGAGACTTATCTGCACTTAAAAGATCTCCTACGACAGCCGTACGCTGGAGCAGCCTCCTCACGCAGACAGCTCTACCAACAGAAATGCCTGTGCAGATTATACTCCTTTGGCAAGCAAATTAAACAGTATCAGCAAAGTCATACTTTCTGCCTCTAATTCATATTTGTACTAGGTTAGTTCTACCAGTAAAAACACTGTAAAATAAATAACTTGCCCCTAAGAAATTGTCTACAGAACTTGTTAGTGTAAATCTAGGCCATCTTGTGAGGCGGGTAGTGTTGATTATTTGTCTAAGATTACTTCTAAGGCAAGTGTTAGTCAACCACTGAAGTTAAACATTTTAAGGCAGTATTCCAAATAGTGTTTATATACAAAATCCCATTTGCTCAGTTTTCACTCCCTGGCTTGGTGCAACATGTAGTTTCACTAGTTCTCCAGCAAGAGAGCCATATGCAAGCTTGTACCAAAATAACTAAACAGTTCTAAAATGCCTTGTGTTACTGAGTGCATACCCTGAAGAAAAAATGCATTTTAACGGCCCAGAGGTACACCAACGGTACCAGGACACTTTTATTCCACAAAGTGCCCAGGTGCAAAGGCGGCCCTGATGTCACCCAAACCATTTTCCTGCTCAAGGCAGAATCCAAACTGCTCCTCTTTTGTTGAATTTGTACTTAAAACCCCTCAGCGTAAGGGATCCTTGTCTGCCCGAGCACCCTGCCCCGCACTCTGTGGGGAGCTGCCCGCCGCAGGGCCCTCGTTTTCGGTCA
This sequence comes from Cariama cristata, assembly GCF_000690535.1. Lineage (NCBI taxonomy): Eukaryota > Metazoa > Chordata > Aves > Cariamiformes > Cariamidae > Cariama > Cariama cristata. The sequence goes on from NW_009632587.1 coordinate 30,852, forward strand.
TTTCTAGAACACAACAGCCCAGGCAGCTGCCTTTACACGCCAGCCCTGCCCAAGGCAGGCCGAACCCCCCCGGGTTTGGGACAAACGCCATTACTCCCCCCCAGAAGCAGCTCTCCGGGCCCGGCGCCCTCAGAGCCTGGGCAGGACCCGCTCTGTGGTAA
>NW_009632588.1:0-92834 GCF_000690535.1 Cariama cristata
TGCGGCAAGACAAAGATAGCAGTCCGCACCTTACTCTTTGGGCGCTTACGTAGTCGCTTTCTAAAATATCCACCCCTGAGCTCCATTTTTTAGTAATTTTATCTTCTATTCCTATTACAGTCATTCCGCCTGCGACGTAGTCCATAAAGTTAGGAAACCCTGCGCTTGAGGCTGCTCTCAAATCCTACCGCAGGCGCACAAAGCACAAGCCCTTCTTGCTGATCAACAGATGATGACCACAACACCAAAAAAACCCCACCACTAATCGGGATCAGGTCCTTTTTTCAGTATTTCAGCTGCGGCACTCTTTTGTTTCTATTGACAAGAATGTTTCCAAATTGGTGAAGCGTGCATTTCTGCCTTTGATCACCAGTGGCCAAACTGTTTTCACTCAAATATAAGCAGGTTGGGCAACCACCTTTGTACAGAAAAAGAAGTCTGCTTGGACTTGGAAGGCTTTCCAAAAACGGCTGTCCTCCGCACTGAATACAAATAGAGCACTGGCATCTACTGCCTGTTTTCTGTTAAGTTTTTCATTTTTATTTTCTTTGGAGATAGCTTAATTTTGATTGCCAAGAGAAGTGCTTATTTATCTGGCATAATCTATAGAAATCTACTTACAAAATAGTTTCTGTCCCTCATTTGTGGAACATAGAATGATAAGGGGTCAGTGGTGAGCCTTCTGTCTGTAGCCTAAAGAAATCCTGAATTATAGATTATACCAGAAGAATTTAGGAAGAATTTGAAGAAAAAACTATTTAAAATGGCAAAGCTCTTCTCCTACCTGTGTTACCTAAAGGGAGTATAAAGGTTACAAACCCAAGCATTCAAAGGAGTTTGAAATGACAGGTGTAAGATGCTTTTACTCCCACAAAGCTGCTTACCAAGACAGCCCTGTGCATGGTGCATGCTAAATAAGACAGAGATTCTGTGGAAAAAACAGCATCTGAGGTGGTAATTTAAGATACATCGTTACTCACTTGTGCACGTGCATCAAGTTTGCAAAGGCAAACTCGCGAATGTTTTGGGCATGGCATCCTGGCAGGATTTTATGATGTCAAGTGAATTTAATTTCCTGCCCATCACCTGCCCACACAGCACCCCCCTGCTCGGCGTGCCAGTGGCACGGAGCAGCCCGAGCTCCCCCACCGCCGCAGGTAACTAGCGGTGAGGAATGCAGCAGGACGCTGTTGAATGTGTATGAATCTCCTGGGCTCCCCCCGTCCCTTCCTCATCCTCGCTTCCCTGTGATGACCAGCCCCAGGGTCCTCCATTCCCCTGCCCTGCCCTCCCCGTATCAACCTCCTGGCCCAGCAGTTTCCTCCCTCCCGCCCTCTCCGCAGCACCTCAGTCTAACAAGACTTAGCATCCCACCATATTACTCCTTTCCTTTTCCATGCTCTTCCATGATTTCTCCTTCTGTGGAATTCAGGGGAAGCATTTTTCTATACAATGTCCAAGCATCAACAAGGCGGGGTGTGTCTGGACTGCAGGACATAGAGGATATTTAGCTCCCCCCCCCAAACTTGGCCACATCTGCGCAGCAGCTGGAAGCAGCCACGACGGGAAGATGCAGCTCTGCCCACGCTGCCTTTGGCGACAGCACGCTGGGCAGGTCGGTCTGGCCAGCGCCGTGACCTGCTGGGACGCAGGCTCCTCGCAGCACAAAGCGTCTCTGGTACACGCAAACGGTCATTTTTCCACGACACACGCTCTGCCCTACCGGTAAATGACGGTGCTGGTTACAAAGGGGACCGTTACACATTATACCCGCTTGATCCAGCTTCCTTTGCTCACCACAACCCATGCCCTACAGAAGAGCACCGAGAAGGGGATTGACTCATCTTCCACAAACCCTGATGATTTATTGCCAAACCCTGATGATTTATTGCCGTGACAACTCTCCCCTCTCCAGCGGCCTGGGGGAGCCACCACGTGAGCTGGTTTCTCCGGAGTACATTCGATGCCAAACCTTTGCACAGCAGAAAGGAATGCCAGGCATGCCGGAGTCACACCAGATGCTTTGAAGCCTTGCTAACCCACTGTCATTAACCTTATGCTGTGCAATTTCACGTCAAAAGGGGCTACAGGCAGAGCGAGCAGGCCAGCAAACCTGCCCCACCTGAACAGGTGCTTCCAGTCTGGAAAGCAGACCTCTCGCCTGCCTGCCCCGACAGCCAGCGTAGCACTGCACCACTTGGGTAAGCAGTCCCTCGTCCAGACGAGAGGGAGGAGAATTGCTAATCAATTTTTTTATTTTTTTTTAAACACCGAATCTAGCATTATTTAGGTAAGATTAGGGACAGATCTCTCTAATATATTCGAGCCCAGAACAGATATTTATAACAGAGCTCTCTCGTAGAATGCGAAAAGCATGAAATAAGGTGGCACGTTTCACAGTGTTTCAGAGATATTTCCAAACAGTGCTACCTGTATGAAACCTAAGAACCACAGCATAAAAAGAGAAAATGCCCATATCTGTCCACTGTTGTGCCTGAGCTTCTTCTGGGAAACCATTTTGTTCAGTAAAAGCTTATGCTCCCTTTATCAAACTATAATACTGATACTTGAATTAAACAATTACAAGTCAAAACCCCCTGTTTCTACCCTCAAGGAAAACTGCATATTGCAACCTTTACATAACTTCTGACATCACAAATTTAACCATTTCTCCAAAACTTCAGTCAACTTGCGCAGCAGTTGCATCGCACTGCGCTGGCTCCCTAAGCCAACCCATTCTCTGTGGGATAAACAGCAAGTGAGTTAGCTCAGCTCCTGGCCTTGGAACTTACAATTTCTTTATTTATAGACGGGACGGAGCAAATTAGAGACTTCAGAAATTTTTGGCTTGCTGTTGCATTCACTTGTAACCACAAAATTAGATGGCAACCATGGTTTTAAAGTTTGTAATGCTATGGAGACTCTTAGTATTTCACAAATCCGATTACCGAAGGAACCGTAGCCCATCTAATGTTACCGATTTACCAAAAAAATGAAACCAATGAAATGCTACAAAGCAAAACGTCTAGGAATAGTCCAAGTCACCAATGCGGTCGGCGCTAGGGGGAAGTTTATTCTTTGCATCTTAAAACTATTTTAATATTCTAGAAAGATGCAAAATACTACAAACTTATTTGAAATTAGAACACAGGAAGAGGGATTAAAGATGTTGCAATAAAGCCTGTGCAAATGTATGTCCTAATTCCTATTCCTTCTCTTTTGCTGAAAGCAACTGCTAAAGCATGTTATTAGCTAAAAGATTGCTAAAGCGATGCCAGCAAAGTTCTGACAAATCTCTAGGGTTTTTTTTGCCCACTTTCCTTCTATTACCATATTCCATCTCTAATATTCAATCAGTGCCAAACTGGTTTATGTATGCCAATCTTTCTCACAGAAACAGAAAAAGAAATCCTGCTTTACGTCGTAGGCCTGCTGATGTGATGGGGAGAGGCTGAATGGAAGTGGGAAAGGGAAGCGGGAGGGAGGAGTACGAGAGCACCAGTCTGCAGTCTGGTATTTAGCAGAAGACTCAGTTTTCTGATCAGAAAGTTGGCAAAAATCGAAGCGCAGAGTACTGTTAGGTTCCTTGTAATTTAACCTTCAATGCAAGAGATGCACATCGTGCGATCTCTTCCCTTTAGTCTAATTCCACACGCAGAACAAACTAGCGCCTTGAAAACTGGCCAGATCTAATAATCCCTATTTTACTATCTACCTCCAACAAGACGTGCTACAAACCACTCAGCAGATCATTTGCTTACCAACCTAAATTTAAATCTCTATGCAGTTATTTAAATAAGAGTCCCAGTTGTTAGCTTAATTCCCCCTTGGGACAAGAGTTGAAAATGTTCGCTTTTGTCCCTTGTAAAATCATAGACAATGTTTAGGAATATTTGATTCAAAAGAAAATTCTGGGAGGAACTCATTTGCTGCTTGTATAAATATATTTCCTCATTAAAATTTGATAAAAACAGTCTTAATGGAGTACTACAACCTCATTCATGCTTTTGAATAAAGTGATTTAAATTGGCAAGAACAAAGTTTAAATACACTTCTTCCCAGCTAACTGTCGACAGCTTTTTTACGGCCTGCAGGGACAGGTATGACTCATGCCTACGCCGTTCTTCAAAAACTATTTTAAAATGCACATTTTTTCCACTGGTCTATTGTGCTTTACAAGTAACTGCAAACTGAAAGGGACTAAAATTAGAAGGCAAACCACTATGACCAGAGGGATTAGAAACTCCTAGGCTATGTTGATTCAAAAAGCTGAATTGGTTGACCAATACGAGGGACTCTTTTATGTGGGTTCCTGCTAGATTTCTGGCAAACTTCATTCAAAGTCTCTCCCGGTTACAAATTATCTGAAATCCCTGTGTTTAGGAGCAGCGGGTGGTCTCCGGGTTTGCATGCAACATTACACTGGGCAACCCTCCGATTCTCTGGTACGCAAGACTGAAAAAATGAAGGTGTTCACCCTAACCGAAGTCAGTCGCCCGGAGAACACTGCCTGGTCACAAGTCAACTGGCAAAGGTTTGGGGTTTTTTGAAACCAAAGACTGCAGCAACAGTCTTTTCATGTGCCTTATGAAAAGTATGCTAATATTTACTGATTCCAATTGACACAAAGTAAGTTTGGTAGAAAGCTAACTTAAGAAGGAATCCAACAGCCTCAAGTTAGACCGAGCAAATCAACCTGCCAAGGAAAATATAGCAGAAGATACTAACCTTCCCTGTAATTCAGAGCGGCATTTTAGGTACTGCAGACTACTGGGTTAAAAGCTAAAACAATAAGATACATTTCAACTTAAGGAGACTGACATCCCTATCTTATCAGTACAGTCCTTCAAAGAGTCCTCTGAAATCCTCTTCCTTTCAGACAGACAAGCCGCAGTCTGTGGCAAGATGTGTGGGCTACTCAGCCCTGACGAGCGCAGTAGGTGCTCTCAGAGTAGTTAACCAGAAAATCTGAATACGCTTTGTGCTTCTTTATGCAAAATATTAAGAAAAGAAATGCTAAGTACTTAATTTGCGGTATCACAGAGGAAAGTTAAATGTCTCTCAGCAGGTGAGGATACCAAGAACATTTACAGTAACTGGGATTCGTTCACTTTCCCATTCATGATAACTAGGTACGTTACCATATTACACGCATCTAGTTTAAGAATGGATTTTTTTTTTTTTTTCCTTTTACAGCAGGTAGACAGCTGGTCATTTTGTGTTGCGCTCTGAAAAGAGTTAGAGAAACGTGAACAGTGAGCTGGGTTAGCTGTTCGGTACTACACACTAAGTGTGGGAAAGAGAAAAGAGGAAGACTCAGCCAGAGCCTGCATTGATCTAAAGCATGGGTCAACAGTTCCAAGACACGGAAAATCCAATTCATTTCCCACTTCCAAGTTCCAGGGGACATTTATCACAATTTAAAAGTTATCTGTTTTGAAGAGCTGTGATCCTAAAGCTGTTCTCTAAGCAGAGGCAGTGTACACCAAGGTTAAAGAGATGGCTGTAGTGAAAGAAATCTCATCTCAGAAGAAAAAAGAAAAAAGGGAGAGAAACAACCTGCCACCCCCACAAAAACTACACTTTTTTTGTTGCAATAGGAAGTAGGACTCTAACTTACAAGTTCAGCAGATGCCCAAGTATGAGAAGAGGGGTACCAGCCTGAGGAGCACTCATAAAGGCTGTGACAACAACTGGCAGGCCAAATCCAACCCTCTCTTATCTTTTGGAAGGCTGTTTTCTTGATCTGCATCTAGCAGTTAGTATTTGTCTAGTTTTACATCTACCTAAATACGCAAATAAGCAAGGAACGCGTCTGCAACTCCTGAGGAGGATTTGTGCTCAAGGACGTGTCATACCTACAGAGATCGCAATGAGTGCTTCAAATACAGTTAATCTTTTCTCTCTTTTGCGGTACCGTCAGACTTGGCACTCGATGAAAGAGAACATGTCACTGCTCTCCAAACAAGACCCCACCACGCAACCAGCTGGCTGATGGTGTCAAGAAGGTTTCCTAGGGTAGTTTGCAACCAGACAAGGGCTGCTGCGGTATCATCCAGCCGGGCCCCGTCACGTATCCAGCTTACGCTCTCTAACCTAAGTTTGAACGGTAACATCTATATCTGAACAAATCCGGTCCTGCCCAAAGAAAACCTCAGCCTGAAAGAAATTATCAACTGATTCCTTCCAGACAACACAAGAATTTCAGGAATGCAAATGAACCACTTTATACCCCCGACAGGTCTTTCTAAACCTTCTACCAGTTCTTCCAGCTTTTCATCTCCCCAAAACAAAACCACCATTCTCAGAAATACTCTGGAAGAGCACACGGCTAAGAAAAAAAATTCCCACTGCTCAGCTGTTAAGCCCCCCTTCCTGCAGCATTAGTGTCTTCAAAACGTTTTTAAATGAAAGGGAAAAGAGAGGCAGCTTGCAGTAGTTTCCATATAATGCAATTATACAACCTTTTATCTGTATGGATGCCAGCACGGAATTGCATTATTCCTTTTGAAGCCTTTGGGAATGAGGTGAGAATATTATCTTGATCTGCATTAAACCAGTAACAGAATTGAGTATATTTGCTTCTTCACGTTAAACTAATTTTAAGGAGCTTATAATACATTTGTTAGTACTTTTTGGGAGTGATCTCGAAGCTGGAAAGGAAGAGAACAGATAGCTCAATGTGTATAATGAGGGCTTGTCAAGTAACATCAATAGTCCTTGTAATAAGATCGCCCTTTCAAAGGCAGAACTACTTCGAGATGCGGTAAAGACCCCAGCTCAGTGGGACCGAAAGGAGCGAGAGGCCCATGAGCTGAGGCCTTCACTAACCTAAAGGACTGAAAACTTGGACAGGAATCAGACTGTTTCTTCATGTTGCCGTTTCCACCTTTGGGTTGTAAAGAAACCCTGGGGCTGCGGCTGGGAACAGCAAGTCTACAAGCGCACACTCCCCGTATCAATGCCGCTGTACGGACCAGAGAGGATGACTGTAGACTACATCAGTAGAAAACTGCAGTTGACAAGGAAATGAATTTTTTAGAAGAACAGGATATTGTGATTTTCCCAGTTCAAAACCCATTTTCAAATCTATGGTGAGCTGACCGCTGACAATCAAACACGTTTTACATCAAGAACAATCCTAGACCAGAGGTCCATCTACTCCAGAAACATTCCTCACGCCTACTGCTCTCTCCTCCTAATGAAATGTTCACACCCCTCTACAGATTTCCTTCACTCTAAGACCATGTGCCTTTCATAAGCTTTTCCAAAACAAACTAGTCAAAACCACCTCTCGACATGGAAAGCCATGGGCATATCCTCTTCTGGATATAGCTGTACCAGAAGAAGAGGTTACTCTTCCCTCCTTAACCTATTTCAGTGAGTGAGCTAAGCTGGCTTATACAACTATATATAGTAGCAGATCTTTGGCAATAAATGCACTTTTTTCCCCTTAAACAGGCTAAGAAGTGATGACATGAGCAGCTTAAGCGGCAGACCTAAAGCAGCAGAAGTCTGCTGGCAGGATGCATGACAAATAACCTGCAAGTAGCCCCGAAGGCTGGCAGTTTATTCAGCCAACATAGCTGCGTTGGAAGATCACACGTTCACAGTACCAACTGGTCAGACTCACAGAAGCCAAAATACGTTGGGTTCCCTATCGGTAGGATAAGTGATCTGAATTCACTGGGAACTGTTGGTACTGCCAGGAATTGAACCGAGATCTTATAAACCCATATTACTGCTACTTTAACCAGTAAAACCTCCTGAATCTGATACTACCAAACAGTGGCATACCTGACTTTCAATAGTGGCTTGCTTGAGAAATTCTAGAGGTAAATGACTTAATCCAACATCAAGAGACCTATCATAAAATTCAGTTGTGTTTGCTATCCACTGTTGCAGTTACAGGACCTTCTTCTCCTGTACTGGCAGTCCCAGCTCATTCACACACACAAAACACCCCTATTGTGTGATGGGGCAGGTCACGTCATCTGTGCCACAAGAGCTTTGAACAGATAGATACACAGATAGCATTGCTAAAACACATTTCATTTATTCTGTTCAAAAGACAACTTAGTTGAGTAAACAAGTCTTTGGACTAATTTATCTTTTTTTTAAAGGAGTCCCGAGTTCTGTTTCTAGTGCCGCTACATGCGACTTTGTGCAACATCTCTTGGCTCTGTGGAGGAAAAACTATAGTAACCTACTCACAAGATAGATAGACGAGAGGCCCAAGTTTTGTTAAGAAATACATGTTAGTAAATATACAGGGCATCAGCTCACAGACAGCTAACAGCAGCCGGTTGCAGTGAAGACTTGGATTCATGGTCCCGTGCTTTCTTAGTTTATGGGACAGGCTACAGAAGCAGTGAGAAACAGCAGCACAAGGTTTAATACATACTAGCAGACAAAGTATAAACTTTTCAGAGACCCTGGATACGTGCTCTGAAGCCCACTCCACCATGATTCCCTTACTATTACTCAGGCCAAGTAAATGAAATTGCACTTTCATTCTGCAGGCATAAAATGTGATACATCAGAGAAACAAACTCTAGTAACTTTTCATTGACGGTTTTGGAAGTGGTTTTGGTTTCATCAGATGGAAACGTTTTCCAGTAAAATCAAAGTCGTTCTGCTCAGATATTATTCGCAACGTGCATTTGCACCCACATAAAAGTTTCAATTTCAAAACCAACTACTTTTTACTAAGGAAGATATGTACTCCAAAGCCACTGATGAAATACCTACAGTATCTTCAAATCACGCATTTCCTTCAACACCTTCCACAGACCTTGCACTGCCAGGCCAATTCACAAGACGATTTTCCTACAGAGCCCTCGCTCCTGCTAGACCGATGCCGACAGAGCCTCCCTAGGACTGCGCTGCCCTCTGCGCCGGCAGGGTTATGGAACCGCTGCCGTACCCGCCGCAGCGGTGCCCGCCATGCCGCAGGGGGGGAAGGGGGGACAGGCTTTCCCCGGTCTTCGTCACTCACCCTTTCCCCTGCAGACCCCTGCACAGCCCGACCCGACCCACTCCAATCAAACAAGTCAGGTTGGCAGAGCCTCGCTATTTTAAAATACCCATTTCGTTTTGACAAACAACTTTGCCAGCGGATTTGGAAGGGCACTTCCCTTAAACAGAGGCCTCATGCTGAGCTTACCCAGGCAAACAATCTACGAGATTCCGACACGTGTCTATCACTGACTGCAATGGCGCAGATGAAGCCCGTGGATTTTGGAGAGACGTGGCTGCGGAGCACGAGCACGTTCCTTCTGCCAGCTGCGCTGGGGGAGCAGGGCGCCCACAAAGAGCTGGAAGCAACAGACTCCGAAGCTGCTACAGCTTCTCGTTAAGACTGGATCTGAGCTCTTTGCCAACAAAAGTGCTCTTCGCCCAGCTTAGCTGTAACCAAATGAAGAGTTTGGTTTAGCTGAGAAACAGCAGGTAACAATTGGGACTTTTCAAGGCATAAGACCTTATGGCTACATCAGCAAAGCTATTACACAAGCGATCATCACTTCTACCAAAAGTACTCTGGCAGGAGCAGCCATGTTCACTGTTTTCTTTAGCCAGAAAATCTCTGTACGCTTTCATGAAGGCATATTCATCATCCATATGATTTGCCTGTAAAAGTATAAGCTGTCACAGGTGACCTCTGAATGGATAATGAAAAATAACATGGTAGGCTACAACTTAGACCACACTTTGGCAATAGAGACACACGCACAAAAAAAAAACAACAAACCAAAAAAACAAAAAAGAAAAGATACCAAAAACTTCGACACAGCCTAATCTGCTTACAGAAGTTTAGGACATCTACTGACTGACGTGAAGGACACCTTTAAAGGCTGTATCTGCAAGCTCTTTAAGAAATCCACACATGTACAGAAATCTGCAATACGAAAAAAATCCTGGGAGGGAGAGTTCAAATATACAAAAAAGTACAAAGTCAAAAACAGTACAAAGAATTTATGACCTTCTCTCTGTGTGTGTCGTTTTTCAAAACTCTTGTTTGAATACCTGATCTTCTTCTCTGTTTTTTTTTTTTTTTTTTTTTTGGGGGGTGTGTGTGTGTGTGTGTGTGTGTTTCCTCCCCCCCCTTCCCCTTTCTGTTTTTTAAAATCTGTTCACTGGTAAATAAACAGAACATGCAATTCCTCTCCCACCTATTTTAGCAAAGTCATAATAATAAACTTTTTTTTTTAAGTTGGAGTAGACATGAGGTAAAATATTATTACTGACTTTAAAGAATGATTCAAATAAATCTACTGTCTTCATCAGTAAAAACATGGATTTCTTTAAACATGGTATACTTTTCTTGAGATGAGAAACCTCCTCTTACCCCATAAACAACCTTCCTTCCATTTTAGCTCAGATCAGTTTCTTGTCCCAAGACCTATGCAAAAAGCAACTTACACAAACACTTTAATGCAAAATCCTCAAGACAGTAATTACACAAGTAACTTTACAAAACAAAGTAACTTCGTATATAATCAGAGTCCAGAATTTGATGCTGGTATTTAAACAATATATAAGAACTTTAGCACAAAGAAATATAACACAACATCAACCTCTGCTAACGGTCAGAGCCAGCTAACTCTTCTTGTATGTTCAGAAGAAGAAATCAAAAGAAAATAGTAGGAAAAGATATTAGCTTTGCTTTTGAGAGCTGAGAGTAAATAATTTCTATACTTATTGTTAACCTGTGTCATATCTGAATTCAGCCGTTATTATTTATGTTCTTTTAGTTCCAAAAATGAATGGGAACTTTACTTTCAGAACACCAGAAGCCATAAAGACAACACACAAAGAATGGGAAGCAAGTAACGAGAGCCTAAGACTGAAGTTCAGTACGTGCTTCTCTCCGTTATCAGTGCATGATAATTTTCTGCTATTTTCTGCAGACGCTTCTTTGAACAGAACACTGAAGAGTGATTATATGTCCAAACCTTAATAAAATGTCAAAATCCACTGCTTCATTGTATCTGCAATTATGATGGTTTCCTCCTACACATGGGATAGGAAAGGATACAATTTTGTATTCACGGCGTTCCAAGCACTATGTTTTAAGTTGTGGCTTGATGTAAATCAGTTATTTGCCAATCAGAATGGCATTATTATAACCTCACATTTTAATAAGACTGGCATTTTTGTTCTTAAAAATACTGCGTCAAACCTTGAATACACTTCTAGAACCTGAAGATTTCTGAACAGTTGGTGGCCCTCACTGCAAAACAAATACCACAGCCAACAGCTTACGTCTCCCCTACGACCAGGATGGAACTGGGCAGACTGGCTTCTCCCCTGCCAGTTTAACTCTGCTCAAGCTGAAACGAGAGAAAAGGTCTTTGGGAAAAGAAGCTGCAAAATCTCCCTTTTGGCCTCAAAGCTTCTCCCCTTTGCCAGGGCCAAAGCTCAGGCCTCTGAACTCTGGGGTCTGCCCAACGCCAATGGCAAAAGCAGCCGAACCCGACCAAGGTGGTCCTGCCCCTGCCCCCGCCTCCCGCCTCAGGCGCTGCTCTGGATGCCAGATCCTAGATGGAAACTACAGCCAAACCAGACCTGCCAAGCCCTGCCACCAAAGCCCTGCTCTCCGGGACTCCCACCGTGGGACAGTTTTCACGGTCAAGGTGAATTGTGTCCCAGCCTGCAGGCTGAAATTCCCTCCTTGTTTTCCAGAGCACAGATAACTTCCTCTGACAAAACAGAAGCAAACTTACAGTATCAATTTCTCTCTGTATTTTGGATGGACCCTCTTATGTCCAATGTGGACCACTGCCTGGAAACTTGTTACTCCAAAGAAACAAGCTCCTCAGGTAAGATGAAGTATGCTTCTCTTCCTTTTTTAAATCATACTACTGTCTATAGATGGTTATGATAGTATTTTTTCCTCTCTACTGTAGAAAAAAAAGAATCACTCTGAGCTTCAACAACCAAAAGCACTCTAAAGATTGTACACAATCTATGCAGTTCCCCTCGCAGAGGGAACACATCAAACAGAAAGCTTCCGTCAAGAATGCACAGCTGAACGTTGATGGCCAATACAACGGTATTTAGGCAGCTTTTGTGCACTGGCTGCTGCATAGCTGAATAGCAAATCCTACCGCAACCTTCTTGCCAGGAGATTCAGCCCTCCTAAGGGTTGGGCTTTGATGTGTCAGAGAGGAAAGGATAATTCTTGTATTTTCTTTGGAAACAATGCAATCGTGATTGCGAGACATACTTGTCTGAATTAGATATATAATACCAGGTCTCATAAGAGACGCTCTCAACTTCTAAAGCTTGCCTGACTGCGATAGGAGCTATTAAGGAGTCTGCTTCAACGGATAAGAAATATGACAACTCCCATAGAGAATCAACTGGTGGTGTGCTAGAAGGACTGAAAGTGCAGTCCTGCCGTTGCGCTTGTCCTCACAGGGGGAAGAAGAAAAGCATGGTTCACGTTACGATTTCCAAAAGTGTCTGTCCTGATTTTTGTTGAGAAATACATGAGTGAAGATCTTTGACTTCTTATATCCCTTCTCAAAGAATTTACTGCAATTAACTCGAAAACTTGTTGGTATTCCTCAAGCGTAGGTAAAAGAGCATTTGCAGTGCAAAATGTTAACCACCATTTTGACTCTGGTGGCACTGGAAAGACCCTCGAAATAACAGATCTTCTTCGTGAGGCAGAAGCATCAAGTAAGTTCACCACTAACTTCATCAGCCTGACAACCATCGCTCCATCAGCCCATACAGCATTTGTCTGTGATAGTTCTGCTCTGACAAATTACATATCGCACCGAGATTATTGCCAGCTTTGTGAGACAGTTTGTTTTCTCTTAAATCCTGACAACTAGGAAGACGGGGGAGACCAAATAAATAAATAAATAACAATATCATCATCATCATCACTGCCCCTTGCCCATTCTCCCAAGGTGAAAAGGTCAAGAAGGAGCCTACTGAGTGGATTACCGGGGAGCAGGGTACCCACACCAAAAATCAATTTCTGCCTGGTAACCCATGCTGTCTGATGTACATTTTTCACCTGATTTATAGCACACACTGCAGTAGGAGATTTCTGTAACCACGAGGAAGGTGATTATCTTTCTGCTTTGGAAATAGCTGAACCTATGATGGCTATTACTTACAAATTCCTCATCAGATGATGTTTTCAGCTAACCAGAATAAATCTATTATCCATAGTTTCAAGACCTCAGTGAATCACTGCCTTGCAGCCAGTGGAGGCTGTACTCTCACTCTTCCTGGTACACACTGCCTAAACTAATACGGACCAGAATAAGTGCTGGCCATTATTCGCAGCTGACATCTGTCATAATAATTTGTCTGTCCATTTCACAAATGGGGGATATCTTTGTATTTCTCACATTGTCTTCAGAGGGGACAGGGTATTTGTTTCTTTGCGCTTCCCGTTTTGAATTAAGGCCATTTTCAATTCTTTTATCAACATTATTCTCTGAAAACAACTTGCTCCCCATGGTATTTGCTTTCAGTACAGACCTTCAGGCTGACTTCGCTGATACTGTGTACCCACCCTGCGCTTACTGGAAATCACAATTCGCTGAAAAAAATGTATCCGTTTGATTCAGCTTTCCCTCCGTACATCTGCAAAACTAATCCGAATTAGGACTGTATTTCCTCCTCTCCTAAAAACAAATGTAGGACGTAGCAACAGAAATGACTGAAACAGTCACTAGTCATACGTGAAATGAGAGAACTGTAGATGGATTAGGACTGTGCTAAAACCCCTCATGAAGAGACTTGATAGGAACAGGCTGTATAATTCCATTCTGCATTTTTATGAAAGATCCTTCATAACCCAAAGGTACTTCCAGAGATTGCTCAAGACCTGAAGCAAGACAAAAATAAAGCACCTGTGACTTCTGCACAGCTTCACAGAATATATTTACAGGACAATGTCTAAGAATTTTATTTAACCAAAATTATGGACAGCTATTTGGCGACTGAACAAATAAAACTGAAGGAGAGTGGCACCAATGTAAAACTAGAGCAGGGCACGTGTCGGCAAAGCGGGTTATTGCAAGGCTGGAGAAGACGGCTACTGACCACCTTCCTTCAGGCCTTCGAGGCTGCTGTGGCTATACCTTGCCTAGTGGCGTTTCCACCTGCCGTACACCTGGGTATGCTTCTCTTTCAACAATACACATGAAGGGCCAACACCGCAACAATTTCCTAATTATTCTAATTTGCCTCTTATTTTTTTGAGAAGGTTTCCTAATTGAATACTAAGCATCAAAAATGATTCATCACTGAAACAACACTGAGCTCTTGAGTTTAAAGTACAGCTGTTAACACAGACTCCAGGGATGCAGGTCTTTCGTTTTTTTTACTGGGTAACTTCACTGGGTTGGACAATTTGTCCAAACCCCACCATGCTGAAGGCCCATCAGCAGACCTCTCCAAAGCAGAAATATTCCCAACAGGAAAACTGAGCTAAAAGCCTGTCTTTTACTACAGAAGCAGACAATCTTTTCACAAAAGTGAAAAACTTGAAGAGGACACTTGCTGTTGTCAGTAACTGACAACTTGGGTTTTGCCCACAGGTTGCAAACGCAATGAAGCATCCGGTGCAGGAGATCCAGGACCTCAGCCTAACAAAGACAGAACGACAATGTTTCTAAACACTGTGAAGTTTCAGTAATTTCCTTCCTTTCACTGAAAACCGTCTTTGATGTGTTCTCATTGCCAATCAGTTGCTTCAGATGTTGATTACTCATTACATTGATTTCTCCACTGTTTTCAGTTCCCATAGATAACTATGCTATTGTTCTTTCACTGAAGGTTTTATCATGAACTTCTCTGAAACAAGTCAACATAAAATACCTTTAGTGGGATGAGGTTCTGGATGGAACTTCATTCTACTTCATCTACAGCGGTGCCTGCTGTCTGTCTGCTTGTTAGGAATATTTTAGTTGTTAATACAAGATCATCTATTACCTTAAAGGCACTTAAGATCCCACCACAAGCTTCATCGCAAAACTCCTCTGTAGACAGCATAACAGGCAAAGATAGACAGCCCACGATCTCTCAATCTGTTCAAATCTGTACATCCATCAATTCTGAGCACCAAATGTTAATTAGGCATTAAGCAAACATCAGTAGTCATAGGCATTGTTTTTTAAATAACGTGGAACAAACAAGCTATGCACCTGTAAAAATCACAATAATGCAAAGGAATTCTGTAAATTTTTCAAAACATTTAAGGTAGGAACACAAAAAGGCTTTCCAAGAGGTAGTTCTTAGACAACTTTAAAGATGTAATTTGCTTCTCCTAAGTCTCAGTCATTTCAGATTCCCTACCACATATACAAAGATGACATCATAGATCTGGAAGATTCTAACTTGTACCACGAATGTAATCATTCTGTACCTAGTGTGAAAAGCTCACCTAGACATTCTGACTTCTTTTATAGCAAAAACCTAAATTATTTACCAGCCAAATACTCGCACTGAATTAGTTTTATACATGAACTGAATTCAAATTAACACTGAAATTACATCACGCTTATAAACGTCCAGACTTAGATGACAAAGTTCCCTGTTACCACCTATCCACAGCCTGAAAAGCACCTAGGGCTTTCTGCTACGCAAGAACAAACCACCAAGTTAACTTACAGTTGCCCTTCTTAGTTCACGACTTCTGAAATGCACTTGTAGAGTCTTTTGTTCATCTCTACTCATCAAGACACTTCAGAGGAAGCTTTAACAGTCCCTTCGCTTTAGGCCACAGGTCGGGCACAGGGCTGCGCAGGTCCGTACTCCACATGCCGCCCACTTGTCACGCCTGGACACCGCCCAGCTCCCGCACCACCTCCTGCCCCATGCTGAGCTGTCCCAACGGAAGGCGCTGCTCTCCCCTCCGCAGAACCAAAGGAACAATCCATAGGAGTTTTTAAACCCACTTCAGGCAAAATTAGCTGGGTTAGCGCAAATCACCCATTTAAATTGCCTAAGTTTTTCCAGCCGGTTGCCCCACAGCCGGTGTGGGAGCTCAGCGGGCTCCAGCGAGGCCGTAACCGTCACCAGCAGGGCAATACAACCGGCCACGGGGAGATGCAGGTTTCCAGTGGCGTGGATTTTAGCCAAGTGAACGTCTGTCTACAATCTCCAGCATGTGATTTTTAATCAAAGTACCGATACTAGCACAAGCAGTCGTAGGAGGGCATTTACGGAGACAGCTTACATCTGCTCTCCGTGCGCCACGGATAGATGTTCACTCCAAACAACTTGGCCAGTCAAAGACACTTTCCCCCCAGGTACTCTACCACCTTTCTGCAAGAGGTTACTGACCTTAGAGCTCTGCTGCTCTTTCATCTCCTTCATGCAAAAGATTTTCCAGGTAGTTTAAATCACTTTTAAACATAACTAACTTTGCCTAAAGCAAATTAGAGCATTTAACAGGATCCATTTGCCAGCAAAGCTGAAGGGAGGAAACAACTTCTGGCAGAGCAGCAGTACCAGGAAAAGAGGGAGAAAGGAGGAGGGTGGGTTGAAGGCAGAGGTGTGCAAATAAAGCCTCCAGCCAGCAAAGTTGGATCCCAAAGATGGCAGCTGTTCATAACCTTCTCTTGTACTTTCCTATAATTGCGTTTTAAGACAGATGTGCAAAAGCAAAGTGCCAGAGCTTATAAACTCAGTGGGCGAAGGGGAACTACCCCTGCTGCAGCAGCTATCACAACAGGGTCTTGCTTTGGCCATCACTTTTTTTGCTGTACTGCAGTACACATCAAGAATTCTAATAAATTATATTTGATTTAAAGAACTTTAACGAGTTGCCATTAGCAAATTCTGCACTTCACTCTTGCCAAACACAGAGTGAATGTGCTTAAAATATGAAAGCTAACCAGTAAACAGCATTTAACTTGCAACTCAAAACACATACAAAGCCCCACCTTAATCTTCAATTTTATCAATATCATTTTAAACATGAAAGCAAAAGGCTTTGCATCACATTTTCCATAGGTGTAGCTCACACTATAAAGCCGCAATGTTATTTTGTGGCTGAACAATGTCGTTCTTGAAAATCTCTGGATGCTTTGTAACTATTCTTGAAATAAAACTCTGGGCAAATAGTTAAGTAGATAAGAAGCATCTCAACTTGATTTCTTCTCTCCAGAACATAAAAATTTGGCCTACATTGTACAAACATCTGTTAGCAGGTCTGGAATCGGAGTTTGTCTTCTGACTTCCAGCCACTGGCTGTAGGAACTACAATAGTTTGCTGTGCTGCAGGGCCAACACCCACAACGACAGCATCCCTCCCTATTATCAGTAAAGCAAGGTTTATGGGTAGAGGCAGTATCTTTCACTGCCCCAAGTAATACCGTTGGGGCAGGGGGAAGGGGAGGAGAGCGAGAGGCTGAGCTGACAAGGTTTCAGGTATGCTTCTGAGACTACCTGGTCTGCTTTTAGGTAGGCATCAGACACTTTCTGGTTCCCATCCAGCAGACAGAGTAGTGTTAGCAATGGAGAAATAAGGAGTTTGGCTCCAATAGGAAAGAAAGGGGTGAAACAAGGGAGAAAACCCAAGATTATAACATGCCATGAAATCAATACCTCTATTGAGTCTACAGTTTTATTGTGGCAGGCTCAATGCTTTGGAAAGCATTCTGTAGCTCTTCCTGGAGGGTTAGGACTGAGAGGGTCAGAGACAGCGTGGGTACTCTGAGAAATGTCAACCCACCGGTGTTTCAGTCCTTCCTCAGCTGTCAGGGCACTGTGTCTGTGCGACACGACTGCTCAGTCACCCCGAGTGTCCCAGGGGGCTCAGAGCTCTGCACAAAAGGCACTGCATTCCAGGAGGACGCCGGGAATTTGACGATCCCGTTACAAGGACCATGCACGAGACCCATGCAGAGCTGGGCGAGCACATCCCAACTACCTTATGTTTCAGACAGTAAATGATTAACACGTATGTCTAAACACAGAACACCTGCTCTCAGCTTGCACTTAGCCTCAAAATTTCCCACTTCCATTCCAGGCCTGGCAGAGCAGCCCCTACACCCAAAAGCTCGTCCCCCCTTCCCAGCTACGCTAACGGATCCAGTAGAAGATGTACCAGCTCCAGACGCAAACTTTGTTCAATTACCTCTTCAGATCATCTCAGCCTCCGCAGTACTACCCGTATTGCTAGCAAGAGAATCAATTTCTGCGTATATGTAAAGCGTTGCCTTCTGGCAAAGATTTATATAATTGTACATAATGTGAAGTTCAGTCACAACATCAAAAGGAAAATTGTTTTTCCTTTCAGGAGATCTGGGATTTTACTGTTTGTTAACTCGTTTGTTTTGGCAGCAGCCCTGATTGCGAACACAGTGTAGAATCCTATGGTTTTTTAACCCCCCCCACCCTAAATCAGGAGATGCTAAAGGAAATGAACCCTAAAGTGGGGTCAGCAGGACAGTATCGAACATCTCGGCAAACAATCCATTTGTCACTTTCATGGACCAGGGTTAATTAATATTCTATAAAGGTCTTCAAAAGCTGAATACCTCTCGAGTTCTGAATTCATGGGACTGACCTTAGACTTTCTCAGAAAGATTTTTAATGCAGTCTGTTATCAGCAAAACCCGTTTAAACACATGTCCCATCTGCCAGTACCCCATTTGCAAAAGAGCTTCTTATACTTGCAGACAGTAAAGCTTCTGCCTGCTTCCCTCTCTCCTCTAAATACCAGCTGTATGGTAATGAGCACAAACAGCTGAAAAATACTGCACAGTGACAAAGCTGGTACGAAGCGGGCAGAACAACGCTTCCACTCAATGAGGCAGTTGTAGCATGAATTTAGCAGATTAGCTATTGAAGAGGGGTGGGGGGAGGTCTGGAAAAAATGTGAAGGGTCCACACAGATAGCAAGGAAATGAAAAGAGACCAAAGGGGCACAAGCTACCAAAGAAAAGCCCAAATTCTAAAGTACTTTTGTTGAACCGCATGAACCAATTCTTCAAATTTTCTAAGGCTTCTTCCTCGCGGACTAATGATATGCCAAATGCTATTCTGATCATTTGCAAGTTCAGTTAGTTTTTAAAGCAGGCAACTTGTTAATGAAAGTTTTCCATTCATTAACAAATCTCTTCATCGGCTGGGGGCGGGGGAAGTCCTTAAGAACAGGAATGCGCTCTCCTACTTCAGTTTCTGGTACTTTCAGCATGTGTGAGCCATCTAGTTCCAGTTATCTATTAACTTTTTGCATAATGGCCCTCTCAGCCTATCCATTTTTGTAAAGCCATTTTTTTTTAAATGCTGACAACATCCACACTACCCTCCAGATGCTGACAAGCTTTTTAAGCAGCGAGCCTACAAGACACTTGCTTTTAAGAAAATTTGTGCATAACTGCATTCAGCTGATGTGCATACAAGGCATGCAGTTGAGTATTTGTTTATGCAAGTAGCTAATTAGATCAACGCTGTTTGCATAAAGTCTAAAAATTGCACATGCACTTTTGCACTTGAAATTGCAGCATCTATCTACTGGCAGATATGAAAGATGCTGCAGTTTTGATACAAAAAGCTGACGTGAAAATATATGACTTTTTTCTTGATCAGGATTTCCCAACAGCATCTAGAGTGTTACTGTTGCTTTTCAAGAATTGGAGCCCAACACTTTCTAGGAAAAACGTGGAAAAAGATGGTGTATTGACACTGCCCAAACAAGTGCTCTGTCAAAAGTCTGATAGGTAGGGCTTTGGTTTTTTTAATTCCTAATTTAAAAGCCTTACTGTTTCAATCCCTCAGCATCCTAACATTTGTCTTTTGTGACAAGTAAGGCGAGTATGATATTTTTCAAAAATTCATCTGGTAAGACTTACTGCAATAAAAACACTATATCGCCTCTAGAAGTAGTTAAGAGTGAAACCCATCATCTGTGGGGAAAAAGTACAGTTACCTCTAAGGTGGTCATAACGCAGCTCCTAGGAAAGCACACATAATCTTTTAACCTTTATACATCGCACTTAAAGAGAACGCACATACAAAATCGGCTGGGGTACTGGCTTCTTTTCACTGGTGATCACAGAAGAAACAAAAAAGAGAAAGCAATTTTCTCAGGGCATGAAAGAGCTTGTCATGTGGCTATACAATGGCATTCTCAAATGACATTTTTATTGCCAATGTCTATCATAACCCTGTAACAAATAGAAGAAAAAAAGCACTATTAAAGTTCATTGGAAGTCTCCACCTAATTTCAAATTTTAATGTAGGTCAAATCTGTTGAATTTAAGTTAAAGAATGTGTACTTTGATCTTGCCCGGAGAATTCTAGCACACATTTCAAATTTTTTTTCATATTTTAAGCACCTGAGGGAATTAAAGAAGACTTTATCAAAAGATAAAACAGGTAACAGAGAATTTGAACATATAGAGATGCATAAAAAATTAACTAATGATTAATCATAAACCACTTATTGGCTAAGAAAGGGTTAATATTCAGTCTATAGATTTACTATCAGTCATTAGAATTATCAAGCGGTTCCCATAATTTTCTGTACTTAAAAATTACCATAAACATCACACTCAGTTCTTATATTTTAAGCTGTTCTCTGAATTGTTTAATATGCAGCAGGATGAAAATTGTTTGCTAAAAAACACTAAGTAAATGAAAGTATTTTGTTACGAGAGAAGGTACAATACTTTATCAACGGAAAAATAATCTGCTAGAATGACTTTGGTTCTTTCCAGATAGAGGTATTCCTTCAGCTCATCAGCAGTCCAGGAGGCAGGAACATGATACCACACCCGTGCTGCACCTAGATGGTACTGGCTATGCCACTAGCCCAGGTTTGCCTTGCTTGTCATCTTCAAAGGAGCCCGAGCTTCTCAATGTCATTATTTACCTTTTCAGACTATGGTCTTGATATACAGACTGGTGTGCTAAAGCAGAGTCAATGAAGCCCCACTTATTCTGGAAGATTTAAACTTGAAAGGTGAAAGATTTTTGCATGTTCCGTATGAAATCTTCTAAAATTCAATGTTTTACTACTTAGAAACAAAATTAGACATTAACAGAAACAAAACCAAAGCTGTCTACAAAAAAAGCCAATATAAAAAATTAAAAATTACAGCACTGTGTGCAAGAACAAGCTTGCCACTGAAACTGGCAGAGCTACACTCACTCATTCCCAAAGTTTAACCTCAAAATCTTCATCATTATATCATTGGGACTGAATACCAACTACACCAACCAGAACACTGTCATAAGGAAAGACTGAATTGAATGTTGGCTCTGTTGATAAAACATCGACATCAGAGATAATCACAGAATCGTAGAACGTTTTGGTTGGAAGGGACCTTAAAGGCCATCTAGTGCAACCCCCCTGCCACGAGCCAGGGTTCCAGACCTCCCACCAGACCAGGGTGCTCCCAGCCCCATCCAACCTGGCCTTGAACACTTCCAGGGATGGGGCATCCACAGCTTCTCTGGGCAACCTCTGCCACTGCCTCACCACCCTCACCAGGAAGAATTTCTTCCTTATATCTTTTCTTCCTTATATCTAAGGCTTCTATCTATAATTGTTTCAGACCATACATCCCAAGATGATGACCCTTCTCCTTGCAATAGGGGTTTCCAGAGCAACTGAGACAGCGCCTGCTTTGCATACCAACTCGTTCTACTCGAGAAAAATACATCAGGCATGTCCAGGAGTTCACTTCTGCAGGGTCTCAAGTAATCCATATCCAATAGTTGCCATTAACAAGGAAAATGTACTTCAAATGTACTTTAATATCCAAAGTTAAAGAAAAAAACGAATCAAAGTTGCTTTGTCGATACCCTCTTGTATTTCAAGCTTAGCTGTACTTTGCCCACACTTGTCCACTCTTCACGTGCTTCTAGCACATGGAAACCTTTAAACACTAACAGCCTTAAAAAAATACTGCATATTATCTATATTCATGAGTATAAACTGTATCGAGGAGAAAACAGTGACGCATTTTAAACAAGGATGATCTTAACTGTATTGACATTTCTAGAGTATTTCTTTAACTTAAAAGAATTAAAATACTTCCAAGTAATGCATATAACACACAACAGATAAAATAACCACGTTTCAAACCATGATCTTCCAGAACAGACTGAAAAGACGAGGAGAGAGGAGGATTTATAGACAGCACCACACTGCCCCTTGATGTCCACGACAGAAACACCACCACAAGCTGCACGGCGTGAAAGAATTCACTGAAAATTAACATGGTAACTATGTTAAACTGTAATTTTCTCAATTTTTTGTATTTGACAGCCCTTCCTTCAATAAAACATACAGACAATGGAAGAGAATTTGAGTAAAATTAAACTTTTACTTTAGTAGGAAAACCACTTTTTCTTTTACTTTGATATTCACAGTTAAGTCCTTTCCCTTAAAAAATGGTATCAATTTTCCACCTCAATGACACGGTGGATTACAATTTAAGAACAAACCCAATTCAGTTAAATTTAACATTTCTCTGGGAAAAAACCAACCCCAACATACTGAAATGGACATACTTAGCCACGACAAAGTTTTCACAGTTAAGAAGGGAACAATAAAGTTTCCATCAGAATCAACTCTTAATGGCATGAGAAATTGTTTATGAGTATCTAAGCTATTTCATACTTATCAATTCCCTCAACTTTTTAAATAATGCAATTTTCCCCCAAGCGTTCTGTTTCTTCTGATTTAAAATTCAATTGATATTTCGATTGTAATTTAACGCTAAACTTGTTGTTCCGATTGGTGCATGGGGTTTTGTTTCAGGTAGCATTAAGTAGAACATCAGTCAGAAACTTTAGATTGGATAAAAAAAATAATCCATCTAGCTTAGCAGAGTTTGCTGATAATTTCATTTTCATCATAGACTAAACCCCTATCTATTAGACTATTCAAGTCACCTGCATACAAGCACAACTTTTTCAAGGAGGAAGAGGAAAATTTAAGTTGGACTAGCAACATTTACAAAAAAGGGTGCAAAACGGTTCCCTGAATAATGTGTTTTGGAAATTTATGTACCGAGAGACTTCAGTGCAATTTGCATTCTTCACAATAATGGTAAAAAGGACACTTAAAGATGATCTCCCATTTTTTTAATTTACAGCACCCCCCCAACAGATTTTACTACATTATTATTACTGTACCTTTGTGTGTTTACACATGTACTATGTATTTAAGAAGGCATCTTACAAGGACTTCTTACACAGCTTCTTCACCAAGGTCAGAGTAGGGCATCCCCTCACTAACAAACTGTTACAAGAAATAGTTTCTAATAAAAAGAAAAATCGTAAACAATGGCATGCTAGGTATAGCAAAAATCCATTTTTCCATAACCATAAAGGTAATATCCAAAGTGTTCTCTACTAACAATGGGAAAATGAAATTCAAACCTTCTCTTCTGACTAAATACAAGCGGAAACAAGGGGACTTAAAAAGACACGACAGCTGTTTTATAATAAATCTCAAAAACCAGCTATTACTGTTATTTCAGGGAAAATATCTGGGCCAGTATTTCATTTTCTCCTCTGCCTAGTCATATGATTTTTTGGACACAAAAGTGTCAATCACCATACTATATGGGAACTTTCCCTTAAAACACGCCTTCTGAGCTCTGAAGCGAGCTGGCACTCAAGGGAACCACCACGACCTCGTCGGGACTTTCTCCTCCACGAAAGCGGCTGCTACTTGCAACTTCAGTTACGGGGGTAATTGAAAGGTTTTTGATGAAGAGTAGGGGTTGTATTTCTGTCGTACTGGTGGCACCTCGAGGTCAGATCTCTGCAACTACAACCAATCCAGCTTTGACTCTGCAAGCAAGGCATGAAACAAGATTAAAAAAGGAACTATGGCACAGTTTGGCTCTCGAACACTTGGTCTCAGGTCTTCTTTTCACAAAACTAATGGATTCTCAAACAAGTCATGATATAGTCTTTCTCAAGAATATATTCTTGTTCGAGAGACTTCACTGTATAGTCTACAGTGTCACTTCTTAAAATGATGTGAAGTTCTCATCAACTGGGACCGCCACCCTGGGAGTACTAAAAAAAAAACTGCAATACCTTCTACCACTACAAAAATTTTCTATTTTGCTAACATGCATACACAGAAACAGTCACATTTTTAGCAACAGCAGCTCTGGCTGCTTGGTACTATAGCAACTCGGTTTTCTGTTCTGCCTTTTGCCAGCCTCACTTTCTGCGTATCTCACATCACTGGTAGCCAAGGGAGCAGTGCTGTATCTACGGCAGGAGCCTGGGACTGGTGTGGCACTGCCTGCCCTTCTCCACCCTGCGAGAACTACAATAATGCTGAATGGGCTCTGAATTTCAAGCATCCACCACAGAAGCAGAAAAAGCCATTTCCCTTCAAGCAACCATTGTAAAGAAACTAAATCACTGCATTAAGACCACACAGAGTGCAGCTGAAGTTGCATCTGTAGATAAGCTGAATCTTTCAAAATTTTTATTTAATCTATTCAATGCTCCTGACCATTTCCAATATTGCTTTCAGGTAAGAATCGGATTTAGGGATTTTTGTATTGTTATGAAAATAAACACGGTTGTAAATTGCAGCTTGAGCATTCTTATTCATACATTTTAAAAAAGCACATTTTAAATGTAGTAGGGGTTTTTCAACACCTAATGAGCTTTGTTTACAAAATAGTGCCCTCAAAACCTCTTTTCAGAAAGTCTCTATGCAGCAGTATTTCATCCTCCTGCTTATACCTTCTGTTACTTCTGCATGGAAAAACTGTCTTTCTCTAAATCTTGATTGAATGGCTACTATTTGGACCCAATGAGGTAAACACATTTTCAGAAAAAATTCATATATCCCAGACAATTTTTCCCCATTCCAAATCAAGTATGCATATGTATATCACACAAAATAGGTTAATTCCCATTATCACCAGTTCCATTTATATATTGAAAATTTCTTATCATACTTCATAAAGAAATATATACAATTTTACTTAAAACAGGACAGCAAAATCTGAGGAAGATTTCAGTTTGAGACCATTCATTCATAAGCAAGCTACACTGATGCAACGACTAAATTTTACATCCACAAACCCAAATGTGTTCCTAAAGCCTCACTAGTACGGAAAGTGGACAGGAGAGAGAAGCAGAAAGGCTCACAGGACCTTCAGGAGGTTCCCCCCCTCAGTGGAAGTGACACCATTCCCAACAGGACTAGAGCAGGATGGAATTGTCTCATCTGCCTTTGGCTTCATGCTAGACACCTTCTAGACCAGGGACTCATCAGGACACCATGAGTGTCCAGTTCTTGAGACATCTTTTCTGTATCATCTCAGAGACCTCCAACTTTTAACTTGTTGCAAGCTGACAGGTGGCCAGCATTCCCTGCAATTATTTTTTCCATTTCAGTTTAACAAGAAACAAACCACTCCTGCTTTTCCAAGTCAAGCAAGGGAAGACAGGGGCTCTTAGCAGCTGCAGGTCTGGAGACTACGACAGCAGCCATCCACGCGGTCAAAGCAACAAGGCAAGGAAGGACATAAGGCAAGATTACCTTCCCTTCCAGCTCTGCTTGTAAAGCTGCTGCTTACAACTACACCTTGGGTCTTGCCTCCCCTCTCGTGTATACAGAATAGAAAGTGCGTACTGAAGGTAAGGTGGGAAAAAAATTTATTTCATTATTGTTAAGGCATGAGGGATGAAGGACTGAAGAAAAGAAAAAGTTTCCGCATTTATAATACATTAAAAGACAATACGCAAGGTTTTTCCCATTAAATATTTTTCCTATTGAAAACTGAGCTTGTTTATACTGAAAAAATTCTGATTACTTTAAAGCCAGAATACAAAATAATATAAAGGGAAAGAAAAATGAAGAAGGAAGAACTTAAGGTTTGTTTTGCAGGACAATAGCAGTAAATCTGCTAATTTGTCTATTTCTGAAAACCTTTAAAGCACACCTAAAAAAGGTCAGATAAAGCCTTTGTGTTTGATTCAGTTTTCGATATGCCTGTGATAGATAAGCTTAATCAAGGGCAGAGTCTTACGAAGCACAGGTCAGATAAAGCCTTTGTGTTTTATTCGGTTTTCGATATGCCTGTGATAGATACGCTTAATCAAGGGCAGAGTCTTACGAAGCAGCACTGCCGCTACTTATTGGCAGGAAGCTAGAAGGAAATCTTAAAACTCTCCCTGAAAGAACAGCATCAATATCTGTGTATGTATTCTGAGGATTGTTATTAAGTAGTATTAGATAACGAGATGCTATGACTCCCCAAGTCTGAATGGAAGAAGAAAGGAAGCAATTACCTACTAGGTCTAACATTGCATGCTTCGGAATGAAAATTATATATTGTGTTTTAAAAATAGACCACGAAGTTCACAAGCACTGTCAAAGGAATTTAGAAGTTCAGAAAGGTTTTTAGCATATTTATAAGTAATAACTGACATTCTTTTAGAAATACAAAGATGGTTGCATATATTAGGTTTTTAATAGGGCAACAGCTTTGTGATCCGTGTCATTACGTGCTTTGGAATGCCACAGCCAATATCTGGCGCTCTGATTCTTCAAAGACAACATAACATTTG
This sequence comes from Cariama cristata, assembly GCF_000690535.1. Lineage (NCBI taxonomy): Eukaryota > Metazoa > Chordata > Aves > Cariamiformes > Cariamidae > Cariama > Cariama cristata. The sequence goes on from NW_009632588.1 coordinate 26,548, forward strand.
TATGTCCCCTCTACTGGAATGCATACTGATTTTTTGTTTTTGAGAAAGAATTAAAAAAGCTTATCGATAATGCTGAGCTAATTTAAAGATTGGAATGAAGTAGTTGGACAATAGTCTCTTAAGGTACTTACAATACAGAGGGGGCCAACATTTGGGAAAAAAAGGCCATTTATTCAATTGCTTTCGTATTATTGGCTACTTTGCAACAGTAATTATTTTTCCCTAATTTCAGTGTTTGTTTTAGAAAGTTACATTGGAAACATCTATAAAGGAATACAGCCTCTTCAAAGTCCCAATGTTTCCATTTTATTCCCTTTCTCCACCACCTCCTTCCTCTTTTCCCCCAAATTTGTGTCCTAGTAAGCATAAAAAAAAAAATGGGCAATACTTTAGGTTTTCACCGGTTTAGTCTCAAGACTCCGCAGAATATTCATTCCTCATATGTCCACATACTATCAAAACAGGAACTATTTCTTGAAACTGTGTAAAGAAGTTGAAATACCTAGTAAAGAGAGATCAAAGCTTCAAATTTGTGCTACATTACAGAAACACAGAAAAAGTGGACCAAGAACACAGTGTGTGTCCTATGTTGCCTGACAGCAAGGAATTTCTTACATGAAAATGCATAAATAGGTGTCCTGACTTCATGGTTCTGAAGGCTAAGCAAAAAGGTAGAACAACTCTAAGATACAGGCGATCTGAAATTAAAATTAGAGAAACAGTGAAAAATAGCTTAAATGACATTTAAAACTACTATTTAGTATGCTTCTTTGTTTTTCAATAATTCTGTCTTATGTTTCACCCCACTGAGGTTTGATTTGTGTCAACGCAAGTACCTTTGCAAAAAGGATTCTATTTACCTTCTTCCAAATACATAAATATACAAATACTGTACATTATGAATACTCTCGTTAAACTATGTAAAAAAATTTACACGTTTTTGTGTTTATATCATGAAGACTACAGTCATCTCTTCATAGAGAAGACAGTTCGATTTAAAGGTTTTTTGCTCACTAACATTGTTCATGCTCTAGTAGTACAAATCTGAATTACAAATCTTAAAATCACCAAGAAAATACATGGCCTGAGGGCCAATTATTAAATAACATGTCTCAATTTTTATATCAACATACATACGCAAGAGACAGACAATGCTAAGAGCAAATAAACACAGATGTCTCTTGAAAGATGAGTTTTATTAGGCTTACAGCACCTATTATGACTGGGTAACTACGTCTGGATAACCTCAGGGGACATAAATTGTCTACTGAAGCCCAAAGAATATGCTGAAAATTTTCAGCAATTACAAATTCATACGGTCTACGTGTCCACTGCAAGGAGCTGCCAAAGCTACCTGTTTCTATAAATTAGGTCCCCCAAGTCAGAAAGGCACTCCAAATTAGTGGAGATGTGCAAATTATGGGTTTTAATATCCCTGCACTTCAGTTGCCAGTGAGAATTTTTACCGCAGGTTTCCCGCTGTATCAGGGAGAGAGAAAGAGAGAAGTTGGGGTGGGTGAAGGTTTCTGCACCCGCTTCTCCTCACTGCCATGTTTTCAGGAGTGAATTAACTAATTCCCTGAGGATGTCTTGGATGTCTTTAAGCATGCACTTTCTCCACACACCAGAAAGACTAGGTCACTTCTGATACAAGCTCTTCCTAAATCGAGATAAACATGGCCATAAGCAGACAAATATGCAGTATTTCTGGACGTCTAAACCATTCACTTCTCTGCTCAAATTAAATATGGGCCAGCACTTCAGAACACGAAACTATTTCCTCTTGACCCTCTCAGGAGTTTGGATGCCTTCCCAGAAATGTGAAGACTGGAGCAGGGCTTAGCGCTGTGCCGGCAGACAGCTGCATCTGGATAGGGCCCGGCACGGGAACGCGCCGGACAGGTTGAACAGATGTAATGAACTGCGGTGCTGCCAGCTCCAGAAAGCGATCCGCGTTAATCAGATGCTCCAAAGACATCTCGCTCGGTAAGGTAGCGCGATACACAGGCTGTTTGGAAAGCTAGTGTTAGTTAGGCCAGCAGATCTCAGGGAAACCTGCCACCACTCTCACAACCGGGTACCGGGCAGGTCAAGCTGCCTCCTCCTCCTCTTCTGGGAGGGAACGGCTACAACTCACTGCAGCTTTCCCCCATGACAACCAGCTCTTTATGCAACAAGAAAGCAGAAGAAGAGAAGAAACTCCAAGAAATGTACAGCAAACTAATTTGACAATTAAATGGAACAATTCCAACAAAATTGTAACAAACTGTCTCTATCCCATGAGGGGGGGAAGAGGTGTCTTAAAAAACATCAACCAACCAACCCTAAAATGAATCTACTTTTGCAATTTTAATCCACATAATATTACATACAAATTAGGCACCGACCAAAATAGCTGCTGTTATTATTCTAATCCATTTTCTTTCTAAAGCGAAGAAGTACTGCTATGGACGTATGTCCTTAATAAATCTGGAAGTTAATTTCAGCCCTCACATTAATTGCAATTAGTGTCAAATTTTTATAGCGCAAAATGACCTCAACACATAATGATATTTCAAACATGATGAGAAAACTAACAATTTCTATCAGAAGCAATTTTATACCATTAGATAAATCTCAGTCAGAAATAGCACAGACACCATAGATCTACCCATAGGTTAAAGGGACGATGTAGCCTCGCTTTCTCTCGTTTGTATGATTAGTTTTTTGCCATGCGCAGTGCCTGTTGGATAACCTTACTTATTTCTTGCATCAGTGTGAATGGAAACTGCAAATAAGTGGCAAGCTTACCTGTCTAATACATGAAACAAACAGAAGATTATTATTGTTTCAAATACACCCATTCCTCCCAAAAAATAAAGGTGGACAAGCATCTATTCTGGATGCTGTTCAAGAGAAGAGAATTGGTTCCAACTGTAAGAGTTTATTATCTGCCTGGAGATGATAAAGCCAGGGTAAGTGGAAACTGATGACATGTAATATCTTAATACTTAATTTACTATACTTAAACCTAAACGCACGTATTTTAAAAATTAATTAATAGATGCTGCAGCAGCTGTATTTTTATATTTCTTCAACCTGATGGCTTATCTGGTTCAATGAGGAAACTAATTAGACTAGCCAGCTACAGATAATTCCTTGTTTCATTAAAGGAGGTGCGTGGGCAGGAAGGGCTTCCCAGAACTGCACGCAGCATAAGCAGAGAGGCAAAGGCCAGGAACACTGTGGGTATAAACAGGCAGGAAAGCAAAGAGAGATGCTTTAGAAAAGCTCTGTGGACAGAACAGGCACTAGAGGTTAGAGGACTTGTTTGATAGCTTGGTATCTACACAGGACTTGGAGAAGGTGAGGCAAAAGAAGGGAAGACTGCAAGGCCATGAAGAAATTCCCGGTAAGAGTTCAGTCTGAAATGTCACTGACAACGAACCGCAGGAGAAATGCAAGACGGAATGTAATAGTGCTGCAAATATGTTAAAATTGCGAGCATTCTTGCCAGCTGCTGCTGTTATCATGAGAAGTAATCTTGTGTTAGGGTTTATTAATAGCAACACGCTTTGGAAGAGACTGCCATTTGTACTTACAGAACACTGTATCATGCAGATTGACTTAGAGCTACAAAATCCGAACTGTTTAAGTATAGGAGTAAGTCTACCTAAACACGGGGTAAGGAGGAAAAAAAATGGTGCTAAAAACATACCAAAAATACCTTTGTAGCACCTCCTCTGCTGTTCTTCAATTTTCAAAAAGTAAAATTCTGTTGGAAGAATATCCTTAGAAAGAGAGCTGTATGGCATCACCTACAGACTCCCGGCCCAGGAGCCAAGGAACAATGTTCTGCTTCTGGCAGCTACCACCACGTTCTGTTTCTATTCCCGTTTTGTCTTCAGTCTTTCATCTCTACAAGCAGCAAGTGTTCTGTGCAGCGACTATTTCGCATACAGCTTCTAGGACAGTATTATTAAAACACAAATAGTAATGTCTGTAAATAAAAGTATGCTTTTTAAACCCATGTCGGTATACATAAATGGGGGCATCTAAATCATGAGGAAAGAGCCCACGCGATAAGATGCAAAAGCAGTGTGCTGCAACCGGTTATCTTCATTATACACTAGCTACAGGATAAGCTGAAGTACATGCTGGCTACAGAAATGGGAATCAAATGCAATTTTAGAAATTTCACAGGAAGGTACACATATTAAAATATCTGGTCTCAAATTTGCATGTATTTACATATTACAGATTCCTAAAGTAAGTCTTTTACCTCCCTGAGTCTTCTACATACAAGTTGCCTCTTTTTCACAATTTACAAATAAAATTCTATTACTACCTTCCATATGCAAAGGAATACAGCAAATACAAGCTTAATAAACTATCTGAAATAATGAACCATCTGAAACAGAGAGGAGAGAAAGGAGTATGTTTTACTCATTACAATACATTTCCTCTCTTTGCCAAATGATTATACTATTCCCTGTAAAACAAACACATTTCCCTAGCTCACACGGAATTTTAATACATTAGCATTTACCAAGTGTTATGAGTTCCTTCGATACTAAGGATAAAGTAAGTTGGGTTAAGGAAGGATTGCTAAACCCAGATAGTTCATAAGGGAAGAACATATACAGGGGAATATATTTAGATTTTTAGTGTCACTTATGCATTTTAACCCATTCTTCTTCCCTCCTCCCTTTATCAATCAGCATAGGGTCAGTAGATGTTTGGTGGTCTTACAATATATTAGAACATGATCTACAAACCAAATCAAAAATACCGCACACACAAATCTTACAATCCTACAATGTTTTGTCTACTACTTCAAAATGTTGTGGCAGTAGCAAAGTTATTAAAACCAGATATACTGTATTGCATTCTTGCACAGTATCAACGTTTTCATATGACATATCTAACCAGCACTTCTCTTTCACAAACATGTATATTTGCAGCATATTTAAAATGTAGTACAGTTTGCAATTATCATCTGAATTTTTAAGAAAAATCATGATCCTACTTTCATGGATTGTATATTTTACTATTAAAGTCATGTCCATTTGAGAGGCAACTAGAAAAGTTTTTCTGAAATGCGATCAAACTGCACGTGACTACACAAATGATCTGCAACTATCTTGATCCTCTTACTAAGAAACCTTGCAATCAAACTGGTTACTCAAAAAATATTTTAAGGAACACAACAAATCAGAAGTACAGACTTCCTTGACTAAAAATAAAGGGAAAAGTCACATCAAACTCCAGTGTTGTTTTCTTGCCTTTTCAAACAACCGTGTAATATTATATAAAACACCTGAATAGAATTTAGAAAGATACTGCTGTTGTTGCTATGCGAAACTATATTTTCAAACAATTTTATCATGAAATGAAGATAAGTAAGTGTACCAGGAGCTGGAAAGAGGGCAAAGGGAGAGAGAGGAAAAAGAGACCTACTTTTAACAGAGGATGACTATCAATGAGAAGCTGTGGGGAGAAAGCAGAATTAGCAGTCCGCAGCTGGGTGAAGAGTGAGAGAGACCGAGCAGAGCCTCAGAGTTTGGAAGAAAAACACAAGCTGAGGAGCAAAACTAGGAATGAGATGGGATCTTTGCTCTGAGGAGTGGAACTATTTAATCTGGCAAAACCATCATTCCCTGATGGTAACAGTTCATCACATAAGGAACGACAATCGATTGGTTGTGGTAAGCGGCAGAGATCAGAGAGGAAGATGCTAACGCTACAGCCCTGCTTATGACTTGTCTGGGCATCGTTCTAGTTCAGTTCCACTTCCACTCAAAATGCGGGGAATGCCAAGACAAAGATTGCCAGTCAAAATTAATTTGCCCTCTTTGTGTTTCTGTATTAAGAGAGAGTCACGACACAGCGGAGTAATTTTTCCTCACAAAGAATCCTTTCCCCATGCCCGAAAAAGACCTGTTCAGGAAATTAAGTGTAGAAACGTAGGAGAAATTAAATGTCCATCTGTTGTAGAAGGACAAAACGTGTTTACTTAGTGATACAAGGGACTGCAAAAAGAGAAAAAGAAGATGCACGGTTAAGGCAATTAGGCTTCAGAGCAATAAATTAAGTATTTAATTACACATTTCACGAGTTACCCTCGGGCATGATCAATCAGCAAAGAGGCAGCTGGGTCAGTTTATGGCATCACTGAGGTCTCCCATTCCCTCTTTTCTTCTGCTGGATGCTATAACCTCCACAGCTTGAGGCAATAAAACAGACAGACTTTAAGCAGGTAAAGAGCTTTCGCAAAGTCAATCCAGCATGTTTGAATAGCTCAACGTGAATAACAATAAAGGTTTTTAAAGACATCTAAACAAAATGTATCACAACCAAGAGAATCCCTCTGACACCTCCGAAGGGAAGGGCCTGGCTGCAGAATCCTCCTCACCGGCTCTCAGATCCCCACCTGCCCGTCAGCCTGAAACCCACAGCACTGCTCACTCTGTGAGAAATGAGAGGTTTGCATGCGGCAAAACCACAAAGAAAAACATTTTAGCTAGCGTTAAATATAAATGAGTTTCCGACTGCCGCTTTTATCTTGGCCAGAAATAGGTAGAACAATTTAATGTTAGAGTGTTTCTCAAAGAGTCAGTATGATGACAGAGGATCACTGAATATTCTGAAAAAGCAGTCTCTGGGAGTGCTATGACATATGCTGCAGTGGAGGTTTGGATTAAAAACAAACAAATAAAAACGAAAAAAAAAAAACAACCCACACCAACCCCCAGCCCTGGCCCCCAAAACCCAAGATGTCTGAGGTTGTCCAAGTATTTTTGACCCAGTACAGCAGGTTGGACTAGATACGCACAGTTTAGCTAGCAATCTTTTTTTGAGGGGACACAGGGAACAGCTGTTTGAATTGCAACCCAAGCGCTCCCTCCTACAAATGGCTATCTTAAGCCCACAGCTTCTGTAACACTGCAGAGAAGGGGAGGGGGAGACAGAAGCCTGCTTCTGCCTGTATCTAGTTCCACCGAGCCATAAACCCCGGCTACATCTGACGTGCCCATGGTTTAAAAGACAGACTTTGGTATGGCTTATCAAACCTCTTGTAGGCACAGCCTGGGAGACCACGGGGCTCTTCAGACGACTCAGGCTGAACCACCCCACCTTGAGCTGACCAGATAACTGAGGATCCGTCCACTTCTTTTTCCACTTCTGTGATTCCTATTTTATTCCCTCTCAAGTACATGACAAAGTCAACTGTTTTGCAAGCAAAATGAGAGATAATTGCAGAAAGAAGGAAAAAGGTAGGTAAAAGGAAGGTAAATTTTAAACTCCCTCTGCTCCACATTGAGAAAATGAGTAATGCATTGCTTTTCTTCAAGGCTATCACCTCACACGGGACGAACTTTCATTCCACTTGCGAGGAGGGATGAAAGGCACGGGAGAAGCAGATTCAGAGTGGAGATACTGCATATACTTAAAAAAAGAGAGAGGAAACAGTTCATTATTCAAGATTATTCATCTTCTAAAAGGAGTTACTCTCTAGACAAAGTGTTACATGACTTAATCTTGCTCATTTCTGTAACTTTTCAGTATTGCTTTCTTTCCACTCAAACCCATTTGCCTTTTAACTTCCTTCTGCTGGACCTCTGAAGTACTTCTGTTTCATTCCAAAGTTCTTCCAAAACTGAAACTCCAAAAATAGTAAAAGCAAGAAAACAGACACTATAAATTATAAGCTTAATGATGAAAAGTAAAACCCCTAGAAGGCTGGCTTTATTGCGACTATTTGGATATCCAGAGCAATGGACACACTCCTTTACGAGAAACAAGCATAGGGGACAAGAACAAACTTCCTTTCATGTAGATGTCAGCTCATCAGTCCGCGATCTGTGCTTCCATTTGGCTGACAAAACGTATCACAACCAAGAGAATTCGAACTAAAGGCTAAACCAGCTTTGAGAGAAAGTTATTTCTGACGGCGACTGGAAGAGGCTCCTTACCACCAGTGGCCGTAACGCAAGTTCCCTGACGTAAAGCCCAGAACTAAAAAGTCTCTTGTAGAAGACGCAGGCCTGTGGGACTGCTCCGATTTGTCCACTGATGGACTTTTAAGACTTCCTTCAGATTTAAATTAACAAATTATACACCTGTGTATATATATGCGCACATGCACACACGCATGCACGTTTTCACACATTTTTTTCTTTATGCTCTTTGGACAGTCTCTTCTCACCAAATGGTAAGAAATTCCAAGGGGAAAAGAATTAATTTTTTTTCATTTTGTGTTTAAGGGGAAAACAGTTTAGTTCTTTTTCATATTACTCAGGACCTGAAGAAAAGTCAGCTGAAATACAGGGAAAGCGTAAGATGGGAGGATATACCATTTCAGAGAAAGCTAAAGAGTTTTTTATCTGTTAAGGAACTTTTTACGGTCATCCATGAAATAATGTCCTGTACTTAAGCAGGAAATATGATTTGTTGCAGAAAAATTCAGGAGTACATTTCCCTGAAAAACTGGATGGGCGGACTACTCGGTTAAACTGCTGGCACAAGAATTTATGGAGACTTGACCAACAATGAAAAGGGTTTTTCAGTTGTTTTAACACAGAAATGAAGGGATAACACAAGTCCAAATAAGTGAAGTTGTTCATGTATAAGACAGATTAGTATTTCAAACAAATTATTAGCATAGCAGTCAACCAGAGGAAGAAAAAGGAACTGAAGTCTTGTTCCAAGCACTCTATTGTAGCAACAAACGGACCGATACCTTATGTAAAGGCTAAGATGCGCAGAACACAGGCTGGTATATAAATCAACACTTAAATGCTTTATCCTATGTTCACCTAGCACACAAGTACATCCTACAGAGGGAAGCATTTCATTGATGAACTAAGCTGATGAATTGCCAAAATTTGGTCAGATACATTCAAAGGATGAAACATAGACACATATAGGGAAACTGTTCCCCCCAAATGGTACAGTGTAACAGAACCTTTGGTGTTTCTGACAGCACAGGCGCTGAAAATGGATACATTAATTACCTCGACTTTTCTAGGTTGGAATACCACAGGGTGCACACTGAAACCCCTGCTTCACAACAATTCAGTGCCACTGTGAGCCACTGGAAAAGAAGGAATGCTGCAGGTGAACAAGTCGCTGTCACAAATTCTCCAGCTTATTAGCACTTCTTAAAAACATGTATTCAAAGTGATGAAATTGTTATACAGCAACTTCCAAGAGCAACAAATACTGGAATTTTCAGGAAAAAACATGGAAAACTAAGGAGGGAAGAAATCTACTTTTAAAGTACAGCTTTTGAAATAGTTAAGAATTGTCACAGTTCAGAAGGAAAACACTTCGCTGTTAGTGGTTTAAGAGCAGTCTAAGGGGAAAATCACACAGCTAATTAAGAGACCAGTTTTTTGTCCACTGCAAGTATTTACCATGGCAAACAAAATACAGCAGTTGATTTTGGAACCTACGTGACTTGCGTGACTCTCAGAAGCACGTTCAATGATCAGCTGCAGTTACATCGCACTGAAGAGCTAAACGATATCTGATACCTGAAGCGGGTACTTCTTGAAAAGCGTTCAGTGCTTCTTCACATCATACTGCGAAATCTACTGCAGTGCCTACAAAAGATATGTTAAAGCCTAAAGAGGACCCTGGCTATGTCCATGTTTGACGATACCGCATCAACGTTTTCAGCGACAGCTTTGAAGGAATACATACGTTTGTGTAAGACAGTGCTTTCAGAGCTATGCACTGAAGTTATTCTCAAGTGCTACACAAAGAATGCTAAGTAATACTATTTTTAACTGGATTCAGATTGCAGACAAGTGTTTTAACTACACGAGCAAACTGACAAAATGCATAAGGGCAAACTGTTAAGTCCTGTGACCATTTATAGTGCACTTCTTGATAGAAGCCCAGTATAACCAATGCAGAGGATGCAGAAGCTATGACTTGTCAGCTCTCATAACGGAAGTATGTGTACTCCCAAGGATCATAGTACACATTTTAAAGATGTTTTGCTTGGTTAAATGTACAATTAAGGAGGGGAAGAAACGAGTTCAAACAAGGAGAAGGTCAATAATCTTTAAGTCAGGCCAGTGTTTGAATGGCCCAATCATACACTTGCCAGAAAAAAGTTGGCATTGACATATTACCAACTCAATAACCTATTAGCAAACTGTAGCTCACCTTCTAAAGCACATCAAATTTAGGTCCGAATATCGAATGCTAAATAATTCAATGTGTGACTTAGTAAGAGCAGAACCTTTAAAAAAATAAATCTAGAGTTGCACATTGGTGAAAGCTTTGTGTCAGAACTCCTATTTTACGTGAAAATATTTTTTCGGTTCTTGCTGTGCTCAATAAAATTATAAATCTACATAACAAAAGTATTGATTCCCTCATCTGTTGATATCCAAAATTACTACTTTTTTTTTTTTTTTAAATACGCAGAAATGAAAATCCAACTCTTATACGCAACCTAGGCGTGTTAGCATGGAAGGAACCCAATAAGGTAATCGTTACGGGCTACAGGCAGGCAGGAGACTAAAGGCGGAGCTCTCATGTTTTCCACTGTCAGCAGCCATCATACTGAGAATTATTAGTTTCAGAAGACAAGATAAGCTTAAATAGACTGATGATAGCTTAGCTGGTAAAACATACATTTACAGCATTTCTTAATTTCCTCCTTAGTCCTAACCCTAAAAGGAAGTCGATGCTGAACAGCTTCTTACACCCTCCTAGACTCAAAACCTCCGAGTCATTAAACTGACTGCTTGAATGCAGTGTAGGACAGGACAACCAAGAGAGACTGTGGTTGCTTTGGAACAATGCAAAGTCGTCAGAGAACTGCTGTAGAAATTTTTTGTATTTGTCATGAGTTAATGTGTGACCACATTTCTTATTACAGAAAATACACACATAAAACATCAGCATTAAAGTTCCAACATTGTAACGTACTCATATAGCCATAAAAAGACTTGTGAAATATATCTACTAAACTTATCTTCTACACTGTATACTATGCTTTATCCAAGACAAAGGAACTAGAACTATCCAAACATATTCCAAATGCTTATTTTCAAGCAAAAAGTTCTCAAATCATATAAAAAATCTGAATGTACATCTATTCAAATAGAGTTGCTTTATCACTTTCAACCTTATGAAATGTTCCTATTCAGTGTTCAGCAAACATATGTGTATCTAATTTCAGAAAAAAAAATACTTTTCTGAAATGCACATGACCTAATATTAAACAGTCATATGTGTGTGTGTATATATATGTTCTAATTTTTGCATTGCTGCAGGTTTATATTATGTTGTTTCCTTTCAACACATGCCATATACCTTTTAGATGTAAGAAACATTCTCAGACATTCAAAGTAACATAGTAAAAAGAAATCAAGCTTTCAAGGGTGATCTTGTCAAATTTAGGTAAATCACAGATGAAGTTTAAGTTTACTAAAAAGGAGTAGGTTGACATTCAAGGAAAGGCAGTACATTTACAAAATCTGAGTTAGATTTTAAAACTTGCATCAATAAATGGAAATAGTATTTATTCAGTAGCAATAGAAAACTCAAAGTAGTGTTGGGAAAATTCATTATGAAGGGCAAATTTATTTATAATTCTACTGGCAAAAAAGTTCCAAAGAGTAATAACAAAGAAAAATTAATTTTACCTCAAAGAATATAAGCTCAGCAGTATGCAACTGAGTAACAAAATCATGAGGTTAGTTGATCTGAAAATACTCATTTTTCATTGAAAATTGCATATTACAGGAAGAACAAAATTTAAAAGACTTTTTTTTTTTTACTCATATAACGTGCTTTAAGAGCCACCTTATTCATATAGTTCCTGAAGCTGTAGCATAAGACCCGTGATAGTTTGTCAGGCTAGGATTGTCTATATATAAACTATATCGCAACCTCCACATAGTAACATGCTATTTTTGTTTTCTGTAACAGCAAAAATGTTATCTCCATTACAGAGTTACAAAAGTATTAAGATCATATTTTAAGAATTCTTAGTAAAAACATTTAAATATCAATTAGTTTAACATCTCTAAATTCTCTACTTTAGTATCCAACAAGTTGCATGTGCCAACACAAATCAGAACTGCATTCAATGGATTTTACTCCAAACCATCCACATCACCTAAAAGAGTAAATAAAAGCAGAACACACATTTATGAATGCACCTATTTTGTACAGTACTTGTTTTCGTCTTCGTGATTTACAACTACAAAAGAATCTCTGGCATGTCCCTTTAAATAAGTAACAGCTAAGACAACATGTATGGATTTTAATTAAAGCACAAAAATTATCAAAAAAAATTATTGAAATAAATGATCTGAGGGCTCCTCTATGGCATATGCAGAAATAAGTATTTCCTCATGGAATGAAGGCACCATGACAAAGCACTGAGCTACAAGCCAAGGGATCCAAATTCAGGTTTTAAAGACTTTTACACTTACCCTCCTACGGCAGAAGGGCAGGCCCTGTGCAATGATGCTGATGCTAAATATCTTCATCACGGTTTGGTGTGGAAGAGGTTCTTTGGCACTTTTAAGATCAACAGGAACCAAGCCATGGTTGATGGCAGTTTTCCCAGGTTTGGACATTTTATCGTTCTTGCTCTGTCAAGTCTACTAATAATGTAAGAACATTGCTAAAAACTTTGCTTCTAAAGTTGCATGATCTTTTTTTTTTAAAAAAAAAAGTTTCAGACCAGTGATTCAGCTCCCCACAGCCTGCTGCCTTTGTCTCTCAACCTTCTCCTGCCAAGCGTCCTGACCTGTCTGCTGCTCGGTGAAGTGCGAGCTATCCTAGTATAGACAGGAATTAAACTGCCACGGGGCAGGCAGACTGCTCCTGCCAGTCGAACAGCTGGTGGACCTCCCCTGCCACGTCAGAAGAGCCCTTCTCCAAAAAGGGATCCACAGATTGAAAAAGAAGAAGAAAACCACAACTGCCAGGAGTTTTAATAGCCACAGCCGCTTACATCTGTGCTTTAAAGGAAGAATTTTAATTTTTTTTTTTTTATTTTTGTTACGAGTTGGTATCATGCTTTCAGAAGGAGAATCCAAGGAGATTGCAACCTTCAGACGGTAACAGCGTTACCACAGAATCAACTCCACCACTCTCAGGGCAGATCACTTCTGGACTTTCAATGAAATTTGACAGGTAGTCACTAAAAAACTGATGTGGACTTTGCTGTCGCTCAACCAGCGTCTCCACAAACATACTGTATTGCTAAGTCCAAAAGTTAAAGACGACAACAAAAAGGAAAAAATGGGAGTCCCCCAAAATGAAGATACTGGCTTGAAACTTGCTCATTAAATAAAAGTAGAGGCCATCGTTGTATTTTCATCTACATCGTGATTTTCAGCTCCTTCTTCCCGGCCTTCCTTACTCGCGGGCAGTACCTCAGCCTGCACCTCGTCCCCTTCCCCTGCTGCTGGGACGCAACGGCACTGGAACAGTCTTCCCTTTCCTAGCCATCACGGCAGTGGGTACCGGTTTGCTCAGGCCTGTCCATCACACTGACGGAAAGGAGAAGAGCTCTTCCTCCAAGAACAGTGTCCCTTGAAGGATGTGGGGAGAGGTCTGCCTCCCCTTAGCAACCAACCTGAGGGTCATTTTTCAGGAAAAAAGTTCTTACTCCACCAAACGAAGCTAGAACAGCAATGGCTATTACTCAGATTATCTGCAATTAGTTTACTTCCATTTAAAATAATTTCTTGATCAAATTAGCTTTCCTACAATGCCTCTAGGTTCCCACAATCCCTATTTTTGGACATGTTTCTTAAAAATACATTCAAATTTTGAAAACCTTTTTGAGCAAAACTAAGTAGAAAGAGACAAAAGCCTGTGAAAATGTTTTATGAAATTGCTGATAAGAGATGCAGAAAGCCATTAAAGGCCTGTATGAACTAAGTCGGTACAGTCCAAAACACAATGAATAAATGACCGTTAAGAAATCTTACAAGTCCCTTTATGCACAACCCAGCAAAGATAATTAACTGTATAATTATGTGAGAGCAAAAGAGGGAGTGTAGTAATGCTTTAATGCTTGAAGCACAACACTGTAACTTGACAAAAGACAGCATTAAAATATGCCTGTATTAGCATCTCCACTTAGCCCTTTGTTTCCCCTTCAAAAAGCCAAGCTGTAAGCATGTCTCACTCGCATATAGAGGGCCTCTCCTGACCAAACATTTGCTTATTGAATGCTTTTTACGAAAAAAAAAACACAAACCCCCACACACCGAAAAACCCCCAAACCCACAAAACTATAAAAATCCCTAATGCTTCATTGAGTATATATATTACAGTAAGCATTCACCTATAACAAAATATATCTCTCCCAGACAAACAAAAAAAAATCCTTATTTCTCTACAGATGTTGCATACAGAAATGCCATGACAGAATGCTCAGTAGCACAGTATTTTCATCCACTTATTTTTTTCTTTTCTACGATTCCATTCAAGTGCCATTCTAAAACACATTTAGACATACTTTTGCTTCTAAAGGACTCTTTACATTTCCTTCTTTATAATTCATCCTATAAACTCCAAAAATCAGTTTACCATTAACCTGTACCCAACAACGATATCATTAGATCACAGTGCATATCTTCATCCTGAACTACTTCATATTTATACAACAAACACTAGGCTTTCACTTGGCTGGAAGACTTTAGAAAGGTGTCTTGGGATCTCAGTTTCACTCAAGTAAGAAAACTTCACTGAAGTACTCCCAAGAGGGAGAAAGAATAGCCTTTTGTTTCTACTTTGAGTAACTAAAGCGAAGAAGAGCACCAAAAAGCCAGAAGAGATCAACTCGCATATCCCTATCGATGTATCATTCAAAAAGCAGCAACGGGTCAAAGTTTTCCATTTTTGATGTACGGGTTGCTGTCTCAATCGTTCCAACAAAGTGGGACATTTACCAAAATGTATTTATAGTAAGATAATTTGAGATTTGAATAGTATGTATGTAACACGACAAGATCAGATACAGTATTTCATACAAAGCAAACCTCAGATTCTAGTTTAATAAATACTCAGTATTTCATTTAATTGCATACAGGAAGGTCTGTGTGTGTGTGCACCAAGAGAAACTGCTGAAATAAACTCAGTTTTAAAAGATTATTTCATTGTGCAATTGCTGAAAGCAGAATTTGACAGTGTGGCAGATCACTATTTTAGTACCAGCTGTTACTAGTTGCTATCAGAGCCTAGTATCTTACTACCTTACAGGCTCAATCCTCCTCCCTCTTTTTTTTTTTTTTTTTTAAATATTAGCTCATAACTAAAGGGCAAAACAGGAATATAACTTGGCCGGTTTACAGGTTTACACACAACTGGGGAGCAGACAAGACCGAAGGACGGCATTCTCCAAGCACCGCTCACAGCCCAAGTCTCCAGTCGCAGGTTATTCTCACACCCCTGCAAATACAAAACTCTGATTCTCAGCCCTTCTTCTTTTGTGGTTTGAGATAGAAGTCCCGACAGTACATTCGTTTTTCCTCAGGAACTGCCAAACTATTCTACACTAATTCCACAGGGACACACTTCTACCCGAAAAAAAGTATCATGTTCTTAGTCAGTGCAGTCCCCTTTCAAAGTAGATAAAGCCAAAGCAAACTAAGGCTTTTTTTTTTTTTGTCTCACATGAAATTACAATGCTAGATTTCACCCTCTACCATAGCAATAAGGAAAAGCTTCAGTTTTTCTCTCTGCCTATTTTTTCCCCTCCTTTTTTATCATTGTGTCCCACAAAAAACACTTGCACTAGCAGGTGAGATCTTGTGGCCCAATTTTATTTCCACATCTCATCACCACTTCTTAGTCTTAGATTTGCTACACGTTACTGATTGTAAGTATTATTGTCTTACAGCAATGTTTACAGGCCCCAAGCTACACTGGACAGCTATAAACATTTAATAAGTGAAAGTCCTTAGCCTGAAAATACAACACAGTCTAATTTAAGCAGTGAGAGGGTGTAACAGGAAGACAGAAATGGAGAGGGCTGGCTATCTTAGAAGTGTCAGGAATATATTGCATATAGTAAATATCACTTATTTTTGTATTTATGACACATATAATTCTAATTTAAGCTCTAAATGTAAAGTTTAAAGAGCCACTCTGTTGCTTTTATCTTTAAAAGTGTGCAACTTTTTATATTATACAGAGTGAGAACATGTATAAACTTGGCAAATGTGAAACTATGAAAATGTGAGCTTTAACACTTCACAATACATTTCTCTAACATCCTGTTTCGAAATAAAGTGGGCTGATTTCCAATGATGCCCTGTTTAAGTGCCTGCCTGTCATTTTAATCAGAAGATCACGTTTGAAATCAGATCACTTTATTTAGATGCACAAAAGTGCCTGAAAACTTGAGTTAGAAAATACTAGTTTGAGATCGCCATTGACTATTAACTGTAAATTTAAGACTCCAGAAGACTCCTCTTTCTTTTTCGGCCAGTCCAGTGAAGAGGTGTCTTTGTAAAACGAAAGCATGTTGTCAACAGTAATAATTTTTATACCTTCCAGTCAGAGTAATTCAAAGCGATCCTGTAGCACAGCTTTTTAGGAGCTGTCTACCACAAAGCAAATATTACAAAACTAACCAGCTCATTCAGCATACTTAACTCAGGAAGGCCATGGTTTTAGGAAATGGATGAAGAATTTACCCCAACAACAAAAACCAGCTGACTCAAACTTTACAGAATCTGCTTCTAGAGCTGACAATTGTTTTGCATATTAACATTACTGGCGGACAATAAACAACGTCACGACATTTTAATAGGGTGACGGCACAGTACAAGGCCCAGAGAGACCTGACCGGAGCACCGGCCAGTAGAGAGACGCGAGGGCAGCCAGCAGAACCCCCGGCGGTTTGCCCACCGTTCCTCGCGCCGGTCAACAGCTGCCCTCCCACGGATACTGCGCGGCACTGCAACGCTTCACCCGCCACCGACTCAAAATAATCACAGTACGTAATAACTCTTTGGATATATTTGATAATATACTCCCTAAATAACATTTTTAGTAAGCTCTGCATAACTTTAGCATACAGAATGCACTACAGTTTACATTATACGCAAGACTTATTGTTCCCTTGGTACTCATGTAGGTCCCTGCCCAGGTGTAGAAAGAGCGAGAACTGTTTGTTAGCAAAGCAAGGCACTCTATACTACACTAGTAACTACTCCTACGTAGCGACTGTGGTCCCAAGTTTATTTACGTGAGGGATTTCCAATACGAGGATACGTCTGCTTTGTACAGGCAGACGAGTAAGCCATACAGACAAGAGGCACTCCTCTCCAAAGCTAACCGCAGCTGCGTTGGCGGTGCTGCACAGAACAAACTTTTGTTCTACACAGTCTCTATCGTACCCGTTTACCCAATACAAAAAAATCAGCATGCACAGGGAAACATGATGACCCAGATCCCTGAAGAGGGCACAGAGAGAATCAACGGAGAGGATCATTCTGATCTCACAAGATCAGAATTTCCTAAAAACCATACACCCGAATAGTACGCAAAAGGGGCGAAACTACTAGTAAAACATTCGATCTGATGGCTTTCTCTGTACTTCCTGGAAAAAAACAAGTGTACACCTGTTGTACCATGAGAAACAGAACAAACAAAGCCTGGCTTCAGGTGAGATTGTCATGCCAGCTGGAATTGTACTTGAATTACACTATGGCTTCTCCAGGGCCTTATGCTTCCAAAACACCAGGGGACCTACAAGGAAGAGTCGTTTGGAACAGTCCAGCCATAGCACAGCTTTATTTCAGGCTTATGCCTTACTACGAGTTGTGACTAATGAATGGCTTCTATGGTGTAAAGTAAGGAACAAACACCAAATAGACCTGTTTGCACGGTCAAAGCAAAACCCAGTTCCACAAGGATTCAATGATGTCTAACCAGGTGATGGTCACCTTGTAGACTTCTTCCTCAACAGATGCATTAATAAGTCTCTCCCTTTCCTACCTACCCTCTAGTTACCTTGAAAACTTGTGTCATCTTCATCTTTCTCTTCGTCAAAACATAGTCAAGAGATGTGTAAGCTCTAGAAAGGAAGACAGACAATAACACGCAGATATCTCAACTGCACAAGCTTTGTTTTCTTTGGCAACAAAGCTTAATAACACAGTGAAGAAGAATGCAAACTTTCTTAACTCAGACTCACTCAGATGATACTTCCTGGTTATAATTCTGGCTCTGGAATCCTATTGAGGCATGGCCATTAATAACTACTGGGAGGAAAGAGGCTGGTATCTAATACAAAAAAGTTACTTTAAAATTTTTGCCATGAAAGGGCAAGAAGGAGATATGCCTTTCGCAGCTGCTGGTGGAAGACGGTACAACTCGTATGACACTCCTATACCAAAAAAAAATTATAAAGGTTCAAACAAATACAGATAAGGATGATGGTAAAGCTTATGTCTGGCAAAATACTTCACACTCCACAAAATAGCATTCCCTAGAAATCCACCAGTAGGGGCTAAGGAAGGTATGAAATATCAAGTATAACAGCAAAGGGGAAATAATTAGCTAAACATACCTACTAGACATTTTTTGTGCCTATGTGCATGCTCATATCTCTTTAAGCATCCTGGTATCTGAGTGCACGAAGAAATGAAATCACCCTCAAATTTGACTTACTGTGTTTAAATACCGGAGTATGGCACTTAACCTCACCAGCCCTGTCTGCTGGGGAACACAAGCAGTAGGTCAGACTAACCAGTAACAAGGGTTCACTACTTTCAGTTTTTAATTGTGACTACCACTGCAGGTGAGTTTGAATGACTGTCAGTAAAAAATAACAGATCTCCATCGGATCTGTCCAATCCCACAGCTGATCTTCTCTGGAGTTGAAATGAGACAAACAGGTCAGCTGGGGATTCGCATAGCGAAGAGTAGCACCTCCCCTCCTTGCCCTGGCCATTTAATTCCAAACTCTTCCTTAAACTGGCTGTAAAACTTGTCAGGCTTGTGAGCTCTGAAATGACTCCAGTAAGTAGGATACCTGAAAATCCTTGATTTTTGTTGTTGCCGAGCTATTCTTCCACCAGATTAGCAAATGCAAACAGCTCACAAAGCAGCTAGATGCATGACGAGACAAACACAAGACAAACAGCAGAAGTGTTTGGAAGGGGAGAGTAGTCAAGACCTCCGTCTTTGGGCAACAATAAGCTATTAGATCATTTCTCTTTGTCCATGGATCCCTTAGCATGCAACACTGTCCCTGAAGAGACATCAATGACAAAAGCTTCCTAGGCATCTCAACAAATACAGAACTTCATCTCTCAAGACCGGGAAGGGAACATGCAGGTACAGGCAGCTACCGGCGTGGGACTTGCCCTCAGTCACGACAGTACTAGTGCAAAAGACCGTATGACGAATTACAAGGGACTATTTGCACAAGCTAACTTTTTGTAAGGTCACATCAAGTGTTTATGAAAGAAACATACAGACTGTTTAGTAAACCGCATATTGGCAAGACTATGTAATATCAATACTAATGATGCCATCATGTCATTAAAACATATACTTAACCGTGCACATGTTAAAAAAATTTCCTACCATATTTAGACATCCCTGTAAGTGTAACCAGGGGCCTATATTATTGGCTTTACTTCACAAACATCCTAACTTTATTTACTGTACTAGAGGATCTTGTTGTCACTGTCACTTCTTTTTAAACTATCTTTAAAGTGTGTTTCTTAATTTCTTCATTAAACATTTCAGAAAATATTCCAGGTATGTAACAGAAATCCAGCTGCATCATCTTGCGTTTTACAAATATTCCAGAAATGTCTGCCCAGTCCTCATTGGCTATAATAGGTCTTGTCAGATAAGCAAGTTTAACTCTTTGGTCTAGTCAGAGTTGCACCAGCTGTTAAGAAGAATTGCTACAGCTGCTCTGTGGGAATTTATTTGCTGACAACTTATTTGTGCTGTTGTTGCACCTTTAAATAAAGCTGAGACAAGAATTAAGAACTGCAACAGGTAGAGAAGTCATGCAATATTTAACACTGGATTAAAATGCAAGTCAAATTCCCAGCTGAGGATAAGCTGGGGGAAGGGAAAGCAGGTGTTTTTATTAGTAAGGAGGCTGCTTTCACGAAAAAGGAAGATAGGAAACCGAAAAATTAGTTTTCCATGTAGTAATTCAGCTTTTCTTATCACTGTATCACCCTTCCATGTAAAAGGCAAGACTTTCAATGAGAACATACATGCACAAGATACATACAATCAGTTTCTGACTAGTGTCCAAAAAGCACTGCCAAAAATTAGTTTTGGACTGAGAATTTTCTTACTTTCTACATATTAAATGGGAAGAGGAACAATCCCCGAATCATCATAAAGGTGTTAAAAGTATTTCTGCCACCTAATATGCCTAAAAATATTTTTTTTTCCTTCTGTAGTGAAAAATTGTGTCCAGATATCATTTACTCAGCATTAAGAAAAAAAATCCCTCATGTATAAAGCCTGACAATACAATAACACTCTTCATATTAGCTATACTATCTACTGCCAAAATAAAAGGTTGAGCAATGCAAAGTATTACATTTTGTACATTTGAAATAATATAGATAAAGGTCTATTTTGATGCAAGATTGTGTTTTTCTTACTAGAACTGTAAAATACACATAAATCTAACAAATGCAACAACTGATTGTTACACCAGCATTCATTTGATAGCACCAAATTAAGCTATATAATCCTTTTCAGCTGGTTAACAGCATACTGCAAAGGGGTGTGAGGCTATTTATAAAACTTAAGATATGCAAAGTAAAGAATGTCTACACTACAGAAAAAAAACAGGTAGTCTGTGGAAGGGCTGGCACTCTTCGTTGGTGTGGTTGCCACCTTGATCTTTTATTTGTCTTCTCTCTCTTTTTTTTTTTTAACCTCCTTTTTTTTTTGTTTTTAGAGGAAGGGGAAGTCTTGCCTGTATTTCTATTTAACAAACACCGGCTTTCTCCAATTTGTTCAAATATCACTTATTATTTAAAATGCCCATAACTATTTGATAGAAATTCATAGACTTTTTCTACATGGACAACCAAATCCTGCTTTGAGTTTACTGCCTGTCTGATACCCTGATTTAGGAAGCGCAGGAATAGTTCCAACAGTCTGTCCTCCAAAACAGATAAACACACGTACACGTAAGCACAGTGTTTAGCGTACTTGCTGTAGGACATGTAATACTAGCAGTTTACACCAAAGCCAAAAATCGTACAGATGGGTGAATGCCTCAGGGTACCAACTGAAAGTGTCCTTGCTTTGGACGAAGTTCACCATAAACAGAAGGAACAACATTATTACATTTGGCAAGAACAAGGGATCCATAACGAACAATTTTTAAGTCTGATTTCTTCCATTTAGTTGTGGCACTTCCAGTTTCTTAATTTTGTTTTTACGTATTCATTTAAATTAAGTCCATTATTTTCTGTGTGTTTTAGAAAATCTGACCAAGGGATCAAAACTGAAAGAATTATGAATTGATAAAAAGGGTGTTCATCATTAGTTGTCTTCTAATTTTTTTTAGTACTCAATATATTTGGGTCAATAATGACCACGGCAGCTGCCGTCCTTAAGGGACAATTCATAATTTAAGCGAGAAGAACAAAGGGTTTCCTGCCCCACTTCCAAACATAGATAACCAGTGGCTGGATGACATAAGAATAAGAATGCGATTTGCACTTACAGGAAAAGTTGCTCATACTTTACTTAAAAGTAGTAATGACTTCTGATGATGAATAAGGTGAAGTTTATCCCTGTCGGCAATCTGCGGTGGCGGTAGGTACATTTTCCACTTCAGCAGAGGCACCAGGGATTGAACAAATGTATTAAAATTTTATAAGCATTAACAGAGTAATATTTCATGACACAGCTAAAAAGCATAGCCACTGTCTCCCAAGATTGAGCCACACTGAATATTACTAAAAATCACAATTTGCTCCTTTCATATTATGCCATATACGGTCACGTCGTAAAGTCAGTGGAAAACATCAGCTTTTAGTAAGAACAAGCGTAAAAAGAAGTGAGGTTCTATAAAGAACTAGTTGGTTTGGACCACCTTGACTTGGGATAGAAATCTCTGCACTTCCTTAGTAATTGTGTCCTTCTTGGATCCTCTCCCTCTTCCCAATTCTTTTGTTACAAATTAAAGAAACAAAATTTAAAATTAACAAGAAGGGGAGAAAGGAGAAGTTAGAGCTAAGTAAGAACAGCAGAAATGCCAAACAGCAGTGTTTGCCACTTGTACTGCAGTGATTATTACAGAGATGCCCATCTATGCACAAGAACTCATGACTTTCACCTTTAAAATCTCAATACCAATTAACTATATGTAACATTACATATACTGTACTATACAGAGTCAATGCATAAAAAGTTTTGTAATTTTTTTTTTTTAACATAAAGCACATTTTACAGCAATTCAGTGAAGTCCTGAACTTGTTTGGCCAGGAGAGAATGGGCAGAACTCTAGCAAAATTTGCATGAAGTTGAAGTTCAGATAGTGTTTTCATTAGCCACGCTATGGACAAGAAAGGAGCAGATGCTTGTGACAAAGAGAACAGTTTACAGAAACACCAGTTCTAGGTTTTATAGGGATTTTTCTAATGGAAATTTCACCAATAAAGAAAATTGTAGAACATCCACACGCAACCTAAACAAAACATAACAGCAGATTAATAAATCTAGACAAAATGCACATGGTATTACCACCACACAAGCATAGCTTCATGCCCAGATCAGACACCACATACTACCAAAGAAAAACAGTTCACGTCTCAAAAATCATCCTTTGTCAACAGACATTAGATGCTGTCTGTTCAAACATTCTGCTGAGACAGCCTGGGAATTTTGTTTTTAAGCACTCTGATGTTTTAATTATGATTAAACTAGCAGAGAAATTGACTCTGTCTAGTTTTCCTCCTTATACTCAAGAATTTGTAAGGATATGTACACGACTCTTCTATGCAGAGTTTGCTGAACAGCAACGTGTTCTGCAGATGATGAAAAGTCTCCTACAGAAATAAAGGACGTACTGCTATTTTGCAGATTACAGCGAGTGAGAAATGTATCAGGATAAAATGTTAGTCCCCCAGCAGCTGTTAAACATAATTCTGGTCCTCAGATCACCTTCTGCTCCTCCGGCCCTCTAAGCTAATTTCAGATCTCATCATTTTATAAGTATAAAACATCAGTGAACACAAGACATGTACTGATCATAACTTATATTTTTAAAGATACACTTCAAACCGAGACTGCAAAGAATATTTAACACCATCCATTTGGGAAGGGGGGGTGTCCACAAAACTGAAAACTAACTCACCAGCGAAAGTTTTACTTTCTTCACCCTTCGATTCACCATTTGCATCAAGTTTCATAACCAGTAATATCAACTTCAGTTAAGCCCCAAAAGGTGAAGCAGCTTAAAACTGACACTCAGAGCAACAGCATCCACTGATAACATGCTCAGTAAATACAGCTGTATCGCTACAGACAGGAGATATTTGGGTTAACAACCACATCAGGGAACAGCACCTGCCACACAGTCGAGAACAACGTAAGGAACAAATGGCATAGTTAAGCGGGGCAGAGCTCCCAAATATATTTGTTAGACAAGCCACGTATCTCAACAGAGTAAGCATACTCAAAGTATTCTCAAGCATGTTTTCACGATTGCTACTTCGTAATGTTCTTGCCATATAATTGGCAAATTGAAATAGTATTATTGCAATTCTTTTATGTTTTTTTTAAAAAGCTCATTTTCATTTTGAAAACAAAGATTCAGAGCACAAACCATATAGGTGCCCGAGACTGATTTCAAAGCCTATGAAAAAGCGTGCGACTACAAGACACTGCTTTAAGTAGCTATCCTGAAGGTATCAAGTAGTTATCCTGAAGGTACCTACTTAATTTCTTCTACACAAAGCAAACCGATACGGCAGCTGGGGTAACACAGGCATATTTACCTTTAAGGAGCTCTGCATAGGCCAAGCAACTAAAAGACAATTCAAGTCAATACAATCTTGCAGCAATGCATCAATTCTGAGCAAGTCTAACCCAAGAGGCTGTTTCCCCCCGAAAAGTATCTTTTCTGCTTTAGGGACCTGCTGGAAATATGCCTGTGAACAACCAACCAACATGGCTACAAAAGAATTACACGGATGTTCAGGAGAAACTACTGGTAAGAACCACCAGGACGTAAGGAAGGTGTACACTCCGAGATGCGGGCCTCACTGCAAAGAAGGTGCAATTGTACATTAAGTCGGATATCTGTACACACAAATCTGGCACAACCAAAAGCTCTGTAGGGTTATTTTCCAGTGTGGCTAGTTGAGGTAAATCCCTTGACTGGAGTTGAAAGACTGACCTCAATTATTGGCACAGAAGTAGAAAATTGCTTATGCCTTACTCGGCTAGCTCTTTAGTTTAGAAACGAAACAAGAAACTAAATCAGCACTACCGCTTTCCACACCAAAAAACATGCACCTTTCTGTAATGGAGGGGGGGGAAATCAGTGAAAATCTACTTATTACATACAAACTTGTAGTCAGCATCAATGTTTTCTGTTAAACTACTTTTACTCCTTCCCAGGCACTGAGATTCTTGACTTTCTTTTCTATACACAATTACTTACTTCAAAAATTATACATTAGCACTGTCATTTAATTCTGTAGTAAGATTTGTAAAAATCATATGGAAAGGAGGTAAGACACCTTTAAGGGAAAGAAAAAAAACCCAGAATTTATTACAGAAGAAATTCCTGTCCTTTGACTGCAAGTGACATTTTAACGTAACAGTTAAATTTAATTACTAGGTATTTCAACAACTTTACATGAGGAAGCTGAACTAGATAGCCAAATTCTTAGATAAGCCACACACTGTACCGGGGATAACCACAACACTACAAGCAGAGCCCGCATATTAATTCGCAAGCTTCACGATCTGCTTACAGCGTAGGGAAAATTACCAGAGGGGCAATTATTTAAACACCAGTTTTTACCTGCAAGTGAAGGTGTAGGAGCAATTCTGCTTACAAAAGGCAAAAGTACAGCTAAACCTCTGCAAGCCTTGGGCAGCAAATGAAGCCATTACTTAACACAGCCAAGTAAAAGCAGAGCAAGGGAGAAGTACTTCTCGAAAGAAGTGTTGATATTTGTAGTAAAGAAGCATGCTGCAGGTTAGTACAGATGGGGAAGAACCTTGCTATCTACAGAGACACTGAGAATCTGCATTCCTTCCATGGATGCTTAAATATTAATATAAACTTTAATATAAACTACATCCTAATGGCAGTTGCATAACCTTTCCAAATGATCCTGCATGCTTGGCATCATTAGCAACTAAACTGTGTAGTATATAAATGAGGAAGAAGTCAAAGGTTAAAAGTGTCGATTGATACTAATCTCAGAGTATGAATATTTCTAATGTTATTACAGTCCAATATAAAAATAAGGCTCTGTATCAGAAAACTAAAAAAAAAATAAATAAATTTCTTAAAACAGCAAAACTTGCTCCAAAATAACTAAACTGTCGTGGTAATTCAAAAGTAATTCTGACTGGCAGCTGTAAAGACCATTTATGGTTTATCCCAAGTCATTTACTTATTGTACTTTAGCGCTGTAGTTCAGAATAACCAAGGGGGGAGAAAATTGTCCAGTTCCTAAGGTTTTTAAGAGTGATGTGAAAGTAGCTTTTAATTAAAAAGGAGAATCCCAGGGAGAAGCAAGAGGAAAAGAATTATAATGTCTTGTTTGGGTGGGTTTTTTTGTTTGTCTGAGGTTTTGTGGGTTGTTTTGTTTCTTGTCTGGTTGTTTGGGTTTTTTTAACAGTTAGCGCTTGACATAGCTTTAGATGAATGATTACTTAGTTTAAAAACTCTTTAAATCATTAACTGTTAAGACAACTCAGGAGATGAAAGGCATGATGAGTCTACACATCCTATGTGTGATCCCTGCAAAAAAATAAGAGATAAAATAACCTCTTTTTGTAGTACAAAGTTTTTCTCCTGTGCACTCAGAGCAGAGAAATACACATTGCATTCATATGGCACAAGCCAACCGAAAAGGTTTAACACTTGTTTTTTAAAGGAAGCATCCCTACGTAGTTTCAGACAGGGGAAGCAGATTTGTTCACAAACACGAAGACACTGAGTCCCGTTCCAGCTGTATTTATCCCCAGACCTAAACATCAAAGTTTTGAGCGCCATGAGGAGGAATCGCCTCTGCGGAGGCCGGCTCCACAGCGCCCTCTGCTGCCCGGAGAGGGAGAGAGGCGCCAACCGCTCCCGGCGGGAAACCGCCCCCTCACCCGCTACTGCAGCCGCCTCTCCGCGGCCTGCACCGCCCGGACAGCAAACACAGAACCACCTCCAAAGATCGGCACTTCTATGGTCATCCCTTACCTCCCCCTGCCCCTACCCACCTTTCCGTCGATTAACATTCGGGCAATACCCGCAGAATTTCATACAGGGGTCCCTTCTCACTTCACACATGCACAAAACGCCCAGCGCAATCGTCGTTTTCCTTAGTCTTAAAAATTCACGCTATCCTTCCATACAAAGCCAAAAATCACTGAAAAAGAAATACTTTATGTCCTTGTGGATATGTAACAGCTTGGACAAAGCACGTCGCAGTAAAAAAATTCTGTCCCAGCCTGCGCTATGAGAGACCTGGAAGGTACACAGATTTGAGCGACGGGTATGGGAGCTCCGAGGGACGCTCCTGTGGGACATGATCCAGCCCAGCGCCTCTGCTCTCCCTCTCCGCCCCTCTCCAGGGTCAACCCAGAGCCACGAAAAGGCACTCGTGGAACCGCACCAGCCCTCGCACCGGCGCCCCGCGACGTACGGCCAGCCAGCTACCCGGAATCAGAGGAGGCTGCAATCAAAGCACGCCGTTTTCACAAGAAAATTAGGCTGCTTCTCAGCCTTTACTACTGTTATATGTAATATATATTCTCTACTAAAAAACCCCATCTTATTACCTTTAGCAATGAAGCAAATGCCCAAATATGACAACTGCTGAAGGGGTATCAAAGTGGTTTTTGCGGTTGCAGATCCAACAATACAAGAATTTTTCAGTCTTCATCTGTTCTCCAGTTCTCAGAAAGCTCTGGTTAACCAACAAAACCATCAGAATCGCGGCCCACAGTCCTGCAACCAGCAAACCTGCATTTGAAGAGTACGCTAACTCGGAAAGTCCACGCAGGGTTCTGCATGCACAATGTCTGACCCCTTATGAGGAGTCACCATCACAATCCAAATAGCACAGAAACAACATTTCACATTCATACACCCTAAACTTGCTAAGTTCCATGACCGCCTCGACAGAGGAAAAGGAAATAAATGTTTAAGCAAGAGGGGGTTTGTTGCGAGGACTCTTGCTGAACAGTGCCCGTTGTACCAAAGGACTGAGCATCTCCCACAGCCAGGTTCAAACGCTCCTTCAGACATCCCGCCAGACAGGCGGAGCAGACAAGTGGGTTTGCTGAAACCCGTAACAGGCAAAACGGCCACACACCAGCTAACAACCCTCCTGCTCTACCCGCTCCCTGGGATTGTGAAACTTGGGTCCTTACAGGATACGTGAAACACCTTTAGTGCCTTCTGGTGTACCCTCCCCTCAAACCACAATTTGTGGGGAAATGGGAAACGGCTCCTGGAATCCCACCTCAAATGGGAGGGTGTGGCATGAAAAGAAGAAATTATATGAAAATTCAAGATGGCATTTTCCTGAAGTGAGGGACATACTTCAAGATGAAAGAGGGCTGCCATTCGCCGCTCTCCCAACAACTGTTTCCTACACGTACAATACAACGTTTTGCCACGGACACAGTAAATGCATCTTCTAGTTCCTGTATAATCTTCAGATTGTTTTCCTCTTTTGCCAGAGACCAAGTTCAAGCATGCAAGCAGGCTAAGAAAGTAAGCATGCCTCGATACCACAATTTGACCCAGAGTGCCTATATATCTGCCCCTGGAGATCTCTCACCTGCTAGTCTGATACGAAGTAGTTATTTTGCCTAATCATAGAAATCTGTGACAATATTTGCTGGAATGAACGCAGCTAATGCTTCTCAGGAATTCATAGGTTTAGTTTTTCAATTTTTTTTTTTTTTTAAGTGATGGTTTCCTAACTGAGGTGGCTTCAACATTAGACACATTTAATATTAAAAGGACTATGTAATGTTGAATTTCAGATAAAGAAAAACTAACAAAACACAGTTAAATTTGTCATAGCTTGGCTATAAGTTTTCTCCCCCTTCCACAAAACACGTCAAATTCAAACCAAAGCTGAATGAATCTGTAAATTGTTTCAATTGTTCACAAACAATTTAAGATAATCAAGAAGCCAACACTCCTCCAATTAAGAAAAGTTTACAGCAGTTAAAAAAATCAATTCATCTTGATGGAAGCTGAAAGCCTCAATTAAAAGCAAAATATTTTGAAGTATACTGAAGGTGACAGTCATTAATATTTAAAAACTACAAAAGTTGGAGTTGGAGAAAGTTAAGCAAACAAAAAGACACACAAAAATTGAATGACTTAAAGATTATATAAATTATGACCAAAATTATTTTTAAGACTGAAAACAATCAAAATATTTCAGAAATCTCAAATAAACCTAACAATATATAGAAAAAAATTAGAAAAGGAAACAGAGTACAACCTGGATAACCATAGGCTGAAACCCAGGTGTCAGTCCAAGAGAAAATAATGCAAGGGTTGATGTAGAATAGCATTCACAGCATTGATGCCAATGTCTTCCATAAAACCATGCTTGTTATCACCTATGTCATAAACACCAGTTTTGATAAAGATAAAATATTGCTGGCATGATATATTTGTTAACACGACAATTTCAAGAGTATGAAGACAGGCAGACAAACAATTTAAATCTAAAATCAGGAAGAATGTTACTTTACACGAGCTATTTCCCAGTGACTACCTGTACTACATTCTTGTCCTTGCAGTGCTACAGAATCCCACATGTACTGAGGGATAAAAGCATTTAAGGGCAGTTGCTGTGAAATATGTGCTGCACTGTAAATGTATTTGTTTACTTATGTTGTGGTTAATTGTTACAGAACCATTCCTAAGGAACTCAAGCAATACAAAGTCATCACGGAGCACTGGAAATGGATGCCACAAATACCATGCAATCAGCAAAGAACCACCATCAAGTGCATGTTTCTGTAAGAGTCCTGCACATATTATTTCCTTTGTCCTCCTGTGCTATTTAATATTTTTATATAACAGACATGGCAACATTTGATAGGACACAGATCACCTGGAGTAAAAACTAACAAGCAGTAAAGGATCTGGTGAGGTGCACTGGATGGGAGAAAACTCTAGTCACTTTAATACGACCGAGTGTCACCTCTCCAGGTACAGAGGACACAGGCCATAGTCACAGAACAGAAGGCTCTCTGAAAAAGCCTTGCATTGTGTAAGATCAGTCTAACATGAAATCCCAATTGCAATGCTGCAGTCAAACGTGTAATGGAATTGTTTGTTACGAACAAATTTTAGTTGTCATCGGTGCAGTTGCTAGTGGAGTTTTAATCTGAGTTCTGATATCTACGATTCAGGATGGATGTTCAAAAATCAGAGAGAGTGTTCAGGGAAGTATCTAATGAGAACAAAAACCAGAGACATATGCCCAACGGACACAGTATCCTTATTTACATTTAGGAGACCTTTCAGAAGTGAACTTGATTGCTTTATGTATGTGGGGGGAAAAAAACCCATTTGTTAAACAGCTCTTCAGTAAAACACAAAAATAATAAATTGCAATGGTCAAAAAAAGACAGATAACAGTAAGAAGGCAGACTAGACTAAAGGTACAGAAGTTTAAACGCTGATGGCAACTAACAAACTATTAACCTAGGCTTGAGATAGATCTGCCTTGCTGGACTGTTTCCTGTTTCCAAATGGTGAAATTTTCCTAAAAATGTGCTTTAGCTTGCGCAGAAGTCAATAAATACAGAACAGCCTAACATTTTACGCAGGAAATTGTAACAGGTAACCACAAGGACCCTTCTGGATTCCTGGGTGTTGCTGGCAAACGCAGCGAGGACCCCCCCGAACCACCCGCCTTCTCATTTCAAGTGCACATGGCCTTCAGTCGTAACACTTTCACAACATTAGGGCAACAGCTATTGGCACCGAGCAGCAGTAGGAGGCAAATATTTATATGTAATTTTATATATATCATATAAACTTTACCTAAAACACGACTATGTATCAAATTTATTTATATATAAATATAGTGGGGTTTATGCTTTTGGTGAAATTTATCAGGTAGAACCCAGCGACCTTGCTGCTGGCAAGTGGAAGTCCAGGTGCCAGGTGGCAAACACAAGCAGGACACGTCGTGGTGTTATGCGGGAACCTTGCCATTTCCTTCCTTAACCCCACAGCATCCCACAGGCCAATAAGCGAAACAAACTCAAATTAGAAGACGACTTTATTCAGCAGTTTATGAGGAAAGGAATAAGAAGCAGAAGGACAAAGAACAGAGATATCAACAAGTTGAGATGAGCTGCACACCACCACCTACGGCAGTCGCAGTTGTTGTTTTATTCAGTCTCAATATTATCTCTCGGCATTTGGCAGTGCTGAAAACTGCATCTCGCCGATATTACTACGTACAACCAGAGCAAACTAGCAACTGTGCTGGATCAGGCACGCGGGCTTCTGAGGAGCCAGGTTTACATCTGACACCCAAAGGGTAAGGAGCGACTCAGCCATCGCAGCCCATACCAGTGGGGCAAAGCAAGTTTCGCGGGCAGGAGTACAGCACACAGCAAGGGGTAGGTAACTCAGCCAGAGTTACCAGGAGAACTGTACTAGACTACCAAATGCCAGAAGCGTATCTGAGAAGCTAAAATAAGTCTATCAGGTTCAAGTCTCTCCGGATGAGTCTATCTTCAACAGGTAGAACCAGAAATCACTTGTAAATACAGCTGATGAGTCTACAAACACTCCTTTTTCTTCTCAAAAGCAGCATGTTAATTAGTCACATTTATTTTTACTCTGGTAACTCATTCATGCTCCAGCACAGTTGTATTTCTACAACATTTCCTAACACAAAATATGTTCCTATGGTTAAATGTTGATTTATTAATGAATTGGCAACATTAATGTTGCGTTCCATCAGTCTTGCCATGTAACCACGACCCAGAGCAGTGCCAGCTCAAGCAGCTTTCTAATCTCTGCAGATTCTTCAGGTCCATGGTTAAAACTACCTATAACAGAGTTGCACCGTGAATCGAGAACAGTTCCCCAAAACGGTTTGCTACCTAGCTGCCCAACGGTTCTCGCAGGAGCACAGCCTGGGGACACAGCACAGAGGAAAATGGCCAGCACTGCGCGGAAACAATACGCAAAGCAGCTATCAGACCACACAGAAATCGTGCATCTATACAAAAACCTTTCAGACATACAAAAACCCTTCAGGCTAAACCAGCTTGTTTCAGCTTATGTCAAATATGCCTTAGACAAAGAAAGAAAAAACCTGCATTCATTATTGGAGATGATAAAAAAAAGCTTCAGAACTGACCACCACTGAAAACGATGCTCTGCTCGCTCTGTACATAATTTGAGTATGGTTATTTACAAAGCACTTCAAAAAGCTTCCAATTCAGAGACTTAAAAATATATTTTTGAGTGTAAGCATTTCCTACATTAAATATCAAGTCGATACTGGATGCAAGTTGTTATATGATACTCAATAAGTCATGCTAAATCTGGGAAAACCAAAGCATCGTAATAAACAAGAACTTCAGTTGTAAAAAGCCAATTGAATGACATGAAATATGACAGTATTTCAATCCAAATTAGAAAGCATATACTTCAGTACCTTGAACAGTAGAATTATCAATAGAATATTATATGATTTACTAAAAACTCATGTGAAAACATTATGACTTTTCAAAAATCAAAGATGTTAGTTGAGATACTTTAAACACACAAGTGAATTACATACTAAGCACTATCACCAAAATCATATTTCTGCAGTTTCCAGAAGAAAATGTTCATCCTATTTACCTGTTCCAGTGCATCTTCAGGACTGATTCTCCATCTCTATATATTTATGTTTATACTCAAGCACACAGAAAACCCTGTTAACTTATGTTAACTGATTTTTTGTGGTTTGGTTTTGCTTTACATCAGGTTTGGTTTGGGGGTTTGGGGGGGGGCGGTGTTTGGGGTTTTTTTTTAAGTACATTGTAAAAAATTTGAGGGGGTTTTGTCATTTGGGTTTTTGAAAGGTAAGAGGAGGCTAGGTGTTCTATCACCAACTAATGATTAAGAAAAACTGGTACGCAGGCTGCTTTCATTATTCTTTCAGTCTTTCCTGCTGCTGAGAGTTAACAGATTTCTTCCTTCCTGAAGAATTTGGAAAATATGATGAACGACTAACGTACACTGGAGCTAATACTACAAACACTTTTTTTTTAAATCTAAAATGTTAGGAGATGTAAGTAGCAATAAAAATACGAATATTCATTTCCAAATTCTTATTGCAAATCAGAAGTTCTCAACGATCATTGCACACAATTTACAAGGTCCTCACAAGCAGGATACCATACGACATTATGCAATGACTTTGTGGCTGAATGACTGGCTAACACACTTTTTTTAAACTGTATTTTGTCAGTGAACTCACTATAACCTGGCCTGAAGAACTTGATGTTTCTGTAATATTCCACTTTATTTTTTCATTGCAACGTCGTCATCGAAATGAAGCAGATATTCTCAGAGAACACCACAAACGCACAATTGCTTACCTTCCTTCTTGCCTGCTTTGAGAAGGAAAATATCATAAATAATGCCAGGAGGGTCTTATGAAGTGAATGACTTAGCATGTAAAAATACTTATAAAGAAACACCTTGACTTTTGGACATAGTCAGAGATCTATTCCTTAATATATAGGGGTATTTGCTCATGTCAAATGCATACAAGTATTTTGATTATTAACAGTGAAAACAGCATAGTTTTTGTGGACTGCATAAATTCTTCACAATGAGTTCTTTCAGAAGCAAAAAACCTGTATTTTCCTGTAAAACTTTAGTTAAAGTTAAATATGCAAATTATTTTCCAAAATCCAGAGTTAACGAGGATTGAAAACACAAAAAATGCAGTTTCTCACCTTTGTCTTTATGTAGAACGGCGATGACTGGTGAATGGGCAAGTCCATGAGGCTATTGGAATTTGTGACACTGTTACTGTTAGCCTGTTCATCTTCTCTACTGCTGTCATCAGACTGATCAAAATCATCACTCTCCTGGTCCATTTCCTCCTCCTCTTCCACCTCCTCCTCTTGATCACCAGCATGTTCATCATCATCTTCCTCTTGGTTACAAGTGGATTCTTCATCCACTGTAATAAGTCTATTGTTATTTTCTTCTAACTGAATCCTGCTGAGACTCATGCCTGTCATCAAACCCAGGTTCTTCTCCTCCTATCTCCCCATTCCTCCCAATGTGCTGCTCCTCGTGTTGTCGTCTTTGCTGCTGATCCTCCTCTTCTACGACCTGATTCATCTGCTCCTCATCTACTTGGCTTGAGGAAGCATTACCTCGAAGAGATCCACCAGTTCGTCGCCTCTTGCTGCCCACAGAGAGCAGTTCCTGATTCATTTCCAAAAGCCAGCTTGCTACTTCTTGGACCTTGGCTAGGCTATCTGAAGATGCAAATGCTTTCACATTCTAAGGAGAAACAAAAGAAAAAGCATGAAATTACAAAAGTTGCATTTTTTATTAGATAAAGCATTAAAACCTTATTTCATTGTATTACTCCTGACAACTTCAAATTCCAAGAAACAAGGAATAATTTCTAATTGACACACAACTGGAAAAACCCAAACAGACCACAGACAACTTGGTAGCAAGAGATTTATTTCTTCTATCAAACAGTCCGATCGTGATCTCTGTAAGCACCAGATTCTGCAAAATTCAGAACTACTTGCCCTCCTAGAGAATCCACAAGAACCAGTAACATTCATGTCAACAGAAGATCCAAGTGTGTGATATTACTTGCTAAAAACTGGATGAAGATCATTTTCAAATGGCATTGTATCTTCCCCTCTCATTTGATTACAGACTTCATATAATACTTGCAAACGATGAACTGCTTTTGGCCTTATGGCTTAAAAGCAGGTATGTTTCCAGGTCTAATTGAAAGTTTCATTTCTTCTAACTATGATTTTCTTTTAGATAAATGAAAAAGAGAGCACCCATTAAAGAATATAGCCTTATCACTTCCAAGTTTTGGCCACAGAGATGCCCAGTGGTCAGAAGTAGACACCAGATAAACCCCAACTTTGCTCCATGACATTTGTAAAAACATTCAACGTATTGGTGAGGAGAGAAGAAAGTACCAGAAACCATAGCTCTAAGGTAATTTTCATTGTGTTATACCATACAAGCCACAGAAACACGTTTACAGATGATTTTCAAGTCTGGCATCAAGAAGGATTTGTAGATGGGATTCTGCACACTCATCCCCGCTTCCTCACGGAAACATTACTCATATCCCAAAGACATGGTTCTCAAGTTTCCACATATCTACCCGGATGACAGTTGCCCCCAAAGAAAACCTTATAAGCTCAAAAGCTGAAATGTGTGTTCCAAAGAGTGTCCACTAACAATTAGCTCCAATCAGTGAATGAGAAGCTAATACTAAAAGACAATTAAGCTCATCGTGTCCTTGTCTTGGAGTGTGGGAAGCAAGCAGAGGCTGTGCTGACGCCTGCTTTTACCAGGGAATAAAAGCATTAGGACACTGGGCTGCCCATGACCCAAACCAGAACTTGTTTCATAATTTGGGCATTATGAACACAACAACACTACATCTTATTTTCTCATGAAAAGAGAAAAATATTTGGATTTTTTAAGCATTAAATCATGTAAAAATCAGTAATAATTTAAAAAAAGACCAAACGAGATTTACATCTCCACAACCTAGCAATTCTAGCTTCCACCACAAATGCTGCTCTAAATCGACATGAATGAAGCTGAAAAGTTTTAATCGCATTTTTTCAGTATCAACAGCATTATTTCAAATATACGCATCAATTATTGGTTTAGGACTTACTTGATAAAACTGCAAATGCTGCATTTGTTTCCATAACTTAATACATACTTTCAGTTTGTATCTATAAGCAACCAACATGAAAGGTCAGCATTGAAATAGTTAAGCAATAAAATGCAGGATTCTGCTAAAAGCTTAAGCAACAAAAATAACACTATTGTTACTGTAAATATACCCAAATGAAATTCCAGCCAATTAAAAAAAAAATGAACACACATTAGTATGATTATATATTCTTAATTATTCCTACATTTTTGTAGTGACCATCAATTCACAAAATTAGCTTCAGTCATAAGTGATTTCGGTTTTACTCTGTATTTGCATGAATAATCTTTCCAGAAGCCTCTAAAATGCATTATCAAAATTTAATTACAAGCAGTGGTACATCAGAAATCATCAATATGCAAAGAGGTGATGCATTTGCTAAAGAACAGATGGATGTACATTATCTGAGAGATTTGAAACATTAAAGCTGCCTTCTGCCACTTAAGTGCTTTCAGAATTAACTACTGTCAGCTAATACACAAGATACAATCATTTCCATATGTAAGGAATAAGACAGGCTTATTATTTTGCAGGAAGAAGTGTATTTACAAACCAACCACCAGAGCAGTAAGATGCTGTGTTTTCAGCTAGTACAGTGCCTCCTTCGCTTACACTCCCAGAGCCCAAAATGCCCCAAACCAGCTAAACCCCAGCAATCCCACAGAGGAAAGCTCTTCCTTTCCTACCCACCTCAGACCACAAAGAGATTTATTTTTTTTTTCCTCTACACAGACACCAAAACATTGCAGTGCAGTGGCCACGCTTGGCATAAACACGCAAACCTCATTAAACTTGGTCAACAAGTCTAACTCGGCAACTCCCAGGTAAGTTTATAACACTTGCAGCCAGTTGTACGGCAAAGCAAAATACAAGGAATCCCCAAGGAAAACTGAAGTCCCTGGGCTGATCCAACTGTAAATTCAGAGCTGATGAACGCATCCCCTATCTATGTTGAAGACTAAATACTGCTTAAGCAGAATTATTCA
The DNA here is from genome assembly GCF_000690535.1 of Cariama cristata. Taxonomy (NCBI): domain Eukaryota; kingdom Metazoa; phylum Chordata; class Aves; order Cariamiformes; family Cariamidae; genus Cariama; species Cariama cristata. The sequence goes on from NW_009632588.1 coordinate 62,693, forward strand.
GCTTTATCCATTAAATTTGCACAGAAGATAGCTTATAAAAAGAACCCAGAACAACAGTTGCTCAAAACCACCTGTAAGGAACGCCAAGCGGCACTGGGGAACTACGGAGAAAGCTCCTGGGGTTCATCAACGCGGGGAGGCTGCGCGCTGTACCGAGGGGGAAGGACGGGCGCTGCCCTTCTCGCTTTACTGCGAAGTCTCACTGTCCCTCTAGTAGATACAGAGCTTATTAAACATTTTTAACCTATAAAAACATAAAACTATGGGGAAAATCAGGAAATCTCTCTCAGTCCTGCTGGTTTTTATTATTCCTTTTTTATCACTTGAAACCATAAAGAAAAAAAAAGGGAAATGAGGTGGGTGCAGAGAGGTGGGGGTGAAGGGTGGGGGGGTGTTTTAACAAAGCATAGCAGAACCACAACAGCTTTTAAAGAATTTGAAATCAGAGCGTTAGACTGACTTGGCTACTACCCTAAGTCATGCTAAAACTGATCAGGACGGCAATCAGTGAAAAGGCATAATACTTGCAGTCACAACATGGTTTATGGGCAGTGGACGCTCCTAGAACAAATCCTTTTGAGATCACAGATTTGGTGGACAAAGACCATAGGACCGACACAAAAACTTCTGTAGATATTTCATTAAATCCTGCCTAACATATTAATATAAATAACCCAGTAAAAAGCTGAGATATATTAAGCTGTATAACTGAGGTAAATAGAAAGTAAACCAGGAACATCCCACCCAAGCTAAGGATCTCCTGTGATTTCATTTCAACACCCCAACCTACCTTCTGAAAGAAAATGAAATCCTTCTAAGCAGGCTTTGCCCAAGACTGATACCTCAAGCCAGGTCCACATGAGCAGGCAGTGCAGGTCCGTAGGGGCAGACGTGCAGAGCTGGGACTCAGCATCCCCAGGATACGGGCACTGGGGAGGGGAAGGGGCCCTTCTTCCCAGATCAGCTCCCACCCTCACAGCTGGAGCACATCTGGTGTAGTGTGACCCCGAAGGTGCTCTGGGACAGCTGTGCGTCAGCTCCTTCTATTGGGGAGCAGGTGTGGACAATCAGGAGCTGCACTCACAAGTGTGCTCTTGATGCAAACCCAGACTAACACAAAGGGCAAACCAGCCCTGCTGGCCACCTAAGACCTGTTAAGCCCATTTGAAAAACATGCATACCAAGAGAATTAAATGCAGCATCAAGCAGGTAGAAAGAAACAACACAATTAACACTGATAAGATTGTGGACCATATTTTCAGGGAAAAAAAGGGAAAAAAGAATATTTTGAGTGTATGGCCAACGACAGCTAACAACGCAAAACACTACAACCAAGCAACCTACATGCTGTATTAAAGAAAAAGTTTAATATATTGATCTGATTACTGGCTACACAGTTTGTAAGTGGCAAAGATTTTGAACAACAGCAAAGTAAAAAACCAAAACAATCAACATGCAATAACTGGAAACTGAAACTATACAAAGTCAAATGAAGAATCCACCATCTTCTTTTATAGATTATGGTAGCAGACAATTATCCTTATGCAAGGACTTAACGAAGACAAGATACTTCAGACAAAGCCAAAACTTAAACTAAAGCTATGAGCTTTAAACAGAAGTTACAAGAGAGTAATTTTGCTGCGTTACACAGGATGGCAAACTTGATTATACTAACAGACTCTTCAAGTCATAAAATTCTGAGTTGAATACACTGTACAGAACAGGAAAATAAACAAACCTTCCATATTTCATCAGCCCAAAATGTTGATTACAGCAAGATTAACATACGGCTTTAAAAATTTTCAATAACTTTTCATCAAAATAAAATACATCATTAACAATGCATCTCATTCTACAAGCATGCATGCTTTTTTTTTTTTTAAGAACAACAAACCACTACTTCCAAACCTCCACACACCTCAAATCGCTCTGTCAACTCCATTGTTCACAGCTCCGAGCTCCAGAACAAATTAGCAGCTAAAAAGATTGTCTGCTCCTGCTCTACTATCACCCTGCCCAACAAAGCTCTGCCAACGCTTTGTGGAGCAGCACATGTAACTTTTCTGTTGGATTAGAAATTACCCTGCTCCCTTTTTTGCTCTCTCTAGATACTTTAACAATCAATTCATGTTGTTTATTCAGTGCAAAGTGGTCAAAGTAACTAACACTAAATGAAAGTGCTCCTCTAATTACTTACTTATGTCAAACATATATCTCACAGCACACAAAAAAACCCCCTAGATTTAGTATTCACTGAATTTAAAAAACCACCACAATTACAAGTTCCCTGCGCAAATTTAATTAAGCCCAGCTGCCTCTAATCTTCTTGTGTGGCCAGTTTTAATTATCCCCCTCCCTACTGTAACCTGGCCCCCACTTCGTATCTACCTTCTGAGGCTTGCCATCAGGTCCTTGCGCCCTGACCTCCCCTCCGAACTGCTCCTGAACAAAGACAATTCCAGTTTTCCCACCACATATCGTCTCCTGTAAGAGGTCTCTCCCTTCTGTTCACTTGCTTCTATTAACCCCACAATCCTATTTCAACAGACCTTATCTCTTCTCTCCCTGTTTCATCATCCAAACCGACTTTTTTCTCCCAGGACAGCCCCTTAACCCTGCTCCCCCTCCAACCCCATGCCTCGGTCTCCCAACCCACAGGGCCACCTCACGGTCCCAGACCCTCTGCTCCCTCCTGGTCCATTCCCCCCAGGAACTGAAGGGATTTGGATGAGAGACAACAGCTGGCGATACCTGGGTGGGAGCAGCATGGCAGAGCAATGCCCCTTGCTAACAAACACACAGAAGCCATTAAAAAGAAAACTTTGTTTTAACTCCGGGCTGGAAAGACAAAGGGGTAGGGAGGACCTAGCACCTCCTTTGGTAGACGCAGGTAAAGTATTTAATGTAGGACAAAATGTGAATAGCACACAAAACCCACTAGAGAGTGAAAATACATGTAGCAGCTTAGGAAATTAGTAATTGCCTCAAGAACTTACATATATTTAGCAGTACTTAAGCTGAGCGGCAGGATAAGGAAATACCAGAGGTAGAAGCGAGATCAATAGACCTCTCGTGAGAAAGAGTTCAGAAGAAACTGCTTGAGCTACCAGCAGTCAACATACTTATCCTTTAGATTATGACAAAATATGTGCGATCATGTCTAATTCCTTTACACAGATTAAGATACTTTTGTATCACTAAGAACACAAGAGTCCAGCACTCAGACTGCATTCTTCTGACCTTCAGCTACATTCATACCTAGATTTCCATCTGCAGATGTCCAGTTCCTCCTTGAAACTCAACTGCTGATTCAAAGGTAAGATTTTCTGTTCAATAGGTCTTTGTCCTGTTAGTGTGGAAGAATGAATTCTTCCATTTTACCCATCTACCATTTCTTCTCTTTACATTTATTTTTTCCATAGTGTAACGATCTCCATTTACGCACATTTAACATCATCACAGAACATTCACTTTTAACGTCAATTCTTTATTCAGAAACAAATAACGTTGTATCGCAAGAGTACGCGGGTGAACAAAACTCTTTTCAGCCCTCACCGTAAAAGCCCAGTCTCTTCGACACAGGTTCACTTCGCCCTCACAGACAGCGACTGTGGGCAGAGAGTGGGAAAACCTGCCAAAGGTGCAGCGTCCTTCACGGCCGTGCGCAGGCAGGGCACGTGCGGATCCATCCCCTGCTCCTGGGCCACACAGCCACGCACACGGACACCGAACGCGGATCTCCGACACCTCACACGGCACCCACGGATCCCCTCTACACCCGCAAGGAGCGTCAAGTCTTAATGCTTCAGGCCAAAAGCCCTTTTCTTCCTTCCTCATGCGCGCTCTGGCTGAAATTTTACACAGAAGAGATTAACTCTGAAAGACTTCTCGCAGAGGGGCAAGGGGGGGAATAATCTGAGTTAAAGTTGTAGCAGTTTTTAACGCTCTAGCACACAGAATCATGCTATAAAATGTATTAAAGCGATCTGATGAAAATATTAAAGCAAGCAACACGTAACAGGAAGAGCGGAAACCACTGTTTTTTTTTCCTGTAAACTCTTCTTCACAAGTAATTCATGATCTTAATTCTTGCATTTGAAGCATTCAAAAAATGCCTGCGTTTTCCTTGTTTCAAAAAGGAGAAAAATGTCACAGCAAATAATTAGTGAAGAGTGTGTTACACAAGACACGTTTTTACCTTAAATTCGACAATTAAGAAAATGAGAATTACTGCGAGATACTGTGGTAAGGATGGGGTGGAGATAAGAGGGAAATGCAAAAGTGACCCATGAAGAAATTGCTGAAAGCCTCCATCACCCAGTAATAAGAAAACTGCATTAAAAAAAACAATTAAAATTCAAAGTCCTTTTCCTCAAAGCCATATCCCAACTGACAAGTTATTAACACCAGTACAGCGGTATTGAAGAAGTGGAGAGCTCATGCCTGTTTAATCAAGAAGCCTGTTCATACCTCTTAGATCCCTGAATGCCAAGACCAACAGTAAAAGTACAAAAGTTACTCCTTATTTTTAATTCCGCATTGTTATGTTTTCATCAAGGAGAGTGAATGGATGTAATTTAGAATAAAGTCATTTAAATTCCTTGAAAGATACCATGGGAGGCAACAAGCCACAGTAGGAGGAGATCAGCATTGTGACTGATCTTACTGTGTTCATATAAATAATCATGTTATTTTCAGTAGTTATATTAATAATGACTGTTATACAGAAGATGGCTGGTTTGACTTTTCACTAACAACTCTTTAAAGAAAAAGGATTAAGCTGTAAAATGTGATAAGTTAACTATCATGTGTGACTTAATGAAAGGCTTCTCTCCCCTTTTCCTCAGAAGAGGGAAAGCAGAAAAAAAAAGCTTTCAGTTACTTAAAGGGTGCCAAGTTTTCCAGCAACTACTGAAAACAAAACAGGCAAGTCCTCCATATAATCCTCCATGCCTCCACTTAATCTTTAATATCAAGCAGTGCCCATTTTCTCACTGAAAAGACCTTTGCGCTAGAAAAGTAAAGCACACAATTTTCAATTACATTGTCTTATCCTCTCTGCTTTGACAACTGTACCATTACTTGGGTTCCTATATTAAATTTTTTACCTCTGTAAAAAAAAACCTTACCTTGCATAATTAATGAATACCTGTTTTTTCACAAATTAGATTACAAGCAGCTTATACTACCATTGCTAGTGATATAGCACAAGCACGCCTGTTCGCTCAATTTAGAGCAGCAAGTTTCTATCTGTGACTATTTCAGTCCCACGTAAGCTATGCCTTCTGCGCATACCAACTAGGAAGAGTTTCTTGCTAAAAGCAAACGTTAGATCATACTTACAGCAACATAAACAGAGTACCTTTAGTTACATTAGTTGAGAATCACGTGGGCTGAAAAATTCTCAGATTAGAAAAAACAGGCAGGCAGCTTATTATACTCCCTTCAAATTTAAAGATGCTGGTGCACGCCTACTTAGCAAAGGCTCGAAACGTACAATCAGTCACCCCAACTCTTACGTCATGACAGATACACACGTAATACAGAACTTCTCTACAAAAAAGATAACGAAACCTCTTACAGTGCAACAGGAGACTAAAGAGCCTTTAAAAGCTAAGAGGTTTGGATAATTTGGGGGTTGAATTCACCTCTCTTCCCAAAAAGAAGGTAAATGAAGTTTGTGGGTCTGTGGTAGTCGTGATAGCTTTCCAAGCTGGCCCGAAATCTCCACAGCACTAAGTGTTGTGTCCCACTTCCCATGCGTGCCCTTCTGCCCCCAAAGCAGACCCCCGACATTCCCTATGACAGAAGGCTCGCGGTCAGTTTTACAGCGTCGGCAGCAGCACTGCCTATGGGGACGGCCCCGGCCGCCCGCAACGACGGCTGCTTAGGATGGTTTTACGCAGCTCGAGGCCTTTCACCCGTAGGAAAGGAGCCCGAGGAGCGATAAGGATGACACTGCTAGTCTTGCTTTCTAGTACCAAACTTCGGCTAAGCTATCCCGGAGTGCTACCGTGTCATGGAAAACTCTACTGAGTGAACACACATGTTAAGCTATAGGCACCAACAGAAGGAAATGGAAATCTCAGCTGTGAAGTCCAGAATAATCATTCAGTAATGCTAATTTTAAGTAAACAGGCAGCGTGTTTACTATGCAGAAACAACTGCTTTCTTCCGAACTACCTAGGCGAACAGGGATTTTATCTAATAGACAAGAAACAAGATCCAGTCACTGAATGCTGAAATGAGAGAAATGCAAATAGAATTAACTATGAGGATAATTACTCACTGTAATAGCTTCCTAGGAAGACAGTAAATTCATCACCACTGCAAGTCTTAAATTAGAAATATACTCCACCTTGGCTTAACACACACATTCAAGAACTGCAGAAGAGGCAGGCCAGGCGCAGCTTCCCAGGCAGGGCGGGCTGAGCACCTCTCCCGGGGAACGGGCGCGAGCCACAGCTGCCGTTGTCACCTCCGCTCTGCTCCCCCTGTGACACACAGGCAAGGCTTGTGTCACCAAACTGCTGATTGAAACCTGCCTACTTCCAGTGCAGACTTACTTCACAACCACCAGGCTTAACACACAGGCTAGCACGGTATGCCCAAAACAGCCTTAACAGCAATTTTCCTTCAGCATCCACAGCATTGCTGAACGTGGCCCTGGAGCTGGGATGCGTTTCCAGTGGGAAAACCTACGGACCTTAGCAGTACGATATGCCGAACCGCTTTATGAACCCATTCACACAGTCTGTTACCTAGCGCGGTGCTGCTCTGCAAAGCGGTATCGTAAGAGCAATCCATAAATAACTTCCAAGCAGAGTTGCTCATTATTAATGCAAACTATTCTGAAAGCAAAAGCAAAACAGCATTTGGCAGCAAGAACGCTGCCATTAAGACGTTTAGTCTGAAAACCTCAAAGTGATTTACAGAGTACCCAACCGATTTCCCTGTCTGTTTCTTTCCTGTCCACTAATCGTAAAAGTCATTTTGGGTACATTTCCCCAGATTACGAGTTTTACTGATACTGAATTGTAGTTTTACCAGATGGCTGGTGTCAGCTTCTGGCAAAAGGGCAGGATGACTTCTTGGACTGAATGTCCAATTCAAACGCTGCAGAAGTGCAGCACAACCCGGCAGACAGGCAGAACAGCAGAGATAGACAAAAAAGGTCAGCTTAGAACACAGAGCAGAAAAGATGGACCAAAAAAGGTCCTCTTTAACTGAAGAGGGGGAATAGACCTTGAGGACAAATAGCAACTAAGTTTAGTTGAATTTAAACTTAATTTAGCTGTATTTAAATGGGAGGAAGGGGAGGAAATTAACACCGAGTACTAAACTCTCCCCTACCTCAGAGCTGTTTGAGATAGACTCCTCTAACATGGAATGGCAATACACAAACAGATGGAAACACATACACCCTTTACACTGAAAAACACTCTAGTGGTTCAAAATAAAAAGACAGCAGGATTGAAGCTAAGGAAAGTGAGAATCAAGAGCAGTGACTACTATTTAAGAACATCTGTATTTAACGATTAAAAAGAGTCTGAAGTAAGTACCCCCTTTTCAAGCAGCTCTTATACTACCTCTAGTCACCAAGAATAATCAACTCCCTTTACTCCCAAGAAGCTTCAAGGCACAGAACAGTATTTTCAAGCCTCTTAACAATGACTGACGAAGTAAAGGAGAAGTAATGCAGGCTATGTCATCAAAAGTGCAATCTCTTTATTCTGTTCTGACACACACTTCTGCATCAGACTAACCTTCTAGAAAAGATTATCAAGTTATTGTAAAAATAAAGAATACCCTACCAGAGATTAAATAGCCATCTATTAATTCGAACACTACACTTTTTTAAAAAAAACCTTTTTTTTAAATTCCCAGTCCTTCTATATTATTCCAAGCATATAAGATGATGACAGACAAATGGAAAAAAGGCAAAACCTCCAAGTCTTGCCAAGCTACCATCAACAACATTTTCCACCTCAAGATCCACAGTGGACAATGCTTATTCCAGGCTACTGCCAAAAATTTCTATTTTAATTTCCTGTTTTCGGTTGCCTATTCTCTAAAAAATGTCTGAAGGACAATTATCTGTAATATTCAGCTGTCATGTAGTCCTAATTGCTAGGAAAAAAATGAAGTAATTCTATCAGTACTGTTAAAGCAGCTGGGAGTAAAAGGCTGTAATATATTATGGACAAAGATAATTTCTTATTTGTGTTTAATTCAGCAGAGTTATAAACTGAATTTCTGAGATAAGAAAAGGTAGCTGGGGATCAGGTTGGGGTAGAAAACATGGTTCATGCAATCAACACAAGGTATTAACACTGGTGTATTTTACCATTTTGGTGGGGGAAAAAAAAACAGCTCAGCCTTATTCCTGTGAGGGTGCTCTCAAAGAACAAGGAGCAATGTATATTTTATGAAGAATGCCTATCTGTCCACAGTCCCACTTCATATCTTACGAAACGTTCAGGTGTGTACGTTCAATCACATTTTATGCAGATTCTGCTGGGCAATATTGTCTCCATTCTGAATACCGTATTTTCGAAGATGACCTCCAAATCACGTACCTTCTTCCAGAGCTAGTCAATGAATGTGTTGAATGCCTTTGCATCAACATCTGATAAGGAGCCTTTGACCAGCATTTTTTTCCTTTTAATAAAAGCAAGAAATACAAAGAGAAACAGAATGGCAGCGTTTCCCAGACTTGCTGAAATCTGTTAATACATTGGTTTGTCTGCATTTTCAGCTTCTTCAGCAGTAGAAAGACATAAGTAAAACAAGGTCACATACAACCAGGACACAGCAGAACAAATTCCCCTTCCTGGTGTCTCACTTAAAGGCAAAAAAAAAAAAAAACAATTACGGTCTCCACATGGTATTTCTTTTAAGCAAATGCCTTCTCGTTAACCTCACGTCTCCTGAACACTGCCTCCCGCACATGGGTTCCTAAGTGTTATGTTCTCTGTGTAACGGGGAAGCTTTCCGGCAGTAGATCTAAAACCTGACCTTGCAGAACAAGGCACTTGCTGACAAACAGCATGTGAGATCGCCAGGTTTGAAGGAAGATGATAGCCCAACCTGTCTAAAAGAATCTGGCCCTGGCCCAAACAGACTCTTAGCAGGCTCCACTGGAGAAATGGAAATGGTTGCAATTATTGTTATTGATTTAATGCCCTTAAAATGGCTCTCTGAGAATCTTATTTCAGTAACTGATTAAGCAGTATGGTTCAAAATTGCCTAACAACCTACAGAAACCTGAATTTGCTTGGCCAAACTATTTCTGGGACCAGGAAAGTGATTTTTTTATATCTGCACTATCAGAGGTGAAAATAGGTTTTAGATAAGAATGTAAGATGGCCTATGATATTAATGTCAGGCAGGCATTCAAACTTTCTTTCAAATCCTACAAAGTCATCAACTGTACATATTCTATGTTTTTGCTTTACAGCACTTTCCTACTACAGAAACGTGGTGTGACTACAAGCAGTAAAAAGAGCCGAGTCCAACGCAGGAAAGCACTAACAAGAGATAAAGTGAACAAATAAATTATCTACCTGAACTACCAGCTAGAAGAGATATTGACACAGCCTGTACAATTTGAAATTAGGATCATAATTTGAATGGATTAAAAAAAACAGGTCGTAGAGAGAGATCTGTTGCAGACACTACTGTCATTTAAGATGCTGTTACTTACTGCCCTGCCACAGTATATTTTCAGCAGAGCTTCACCCAAGTCAACTGAGTGCCCCCTAACCCATTCCAGACAAAATTAGGGTAGTCAACTTAAACTCACCAGTTTCCTCTAACTTATATGACGTTGCTGGCACTGGATTAAGAACGACTGATGTGGACTGTTGTAAGGAGATCTTACACCCTTCCAGCAGAGAGCAGGCAACAGCTAGGAACCAATTATTTTACATCACTGCAAAATAAACACCTACCCATAAACTACTCTTCAGTAAAAGCAAGCCACGCTTCATTGCTAGCGTTATGGGTTGAAACTTGACTGTTGTCACAAGTCTCACCAAACCACCGGCCTGCCAGAGCCGGCATCCACGACCCACCGTTGCTCATGCCTCTGTGGAAAGGCATGCAGGGCCGGGACAGTTCCTTTGCAACAGCGAACCCGTCACACAGCGGCAGCTGCAACGAGGAAGAGACTCCGATGTCATTGCCTCGATCCATCTTTACTGCAGGCCAACCTGCCCTCCTGACTTTTCAAGGGCACTGTCGGAGCAGATCCCCGCGGGTGAAGAGCAATCACCACCCCTCCCGGACAGCAGTGCCGAGCAGCGTCAGCTGTATTGATCACACACTGACTGCGCTGCTCCCCGTCCAAACCCGCCGTCTGCCCTTGCGGCCCTGTCAGCCGTTCAGCCTTTTGCCGTGCCGCACAGCTGCGTGCGGATCGCGGAGACCAGCACAGCTCTGACGCGAGCAAGGTGACATTGCTCAGGCCCGAGCGAAGTGGGTCTCGATATTCAGAGGGAGAGACTTGTTGGATTGCTGGTACCAGGTGGAAATCCAAAGCAGCTGAGAGGTACAATCTGTGACACGGGACTGTTTGTCCCCTACGTGCCACCGGGACCCACAACACACCAGGGAAGGGAGCCTGAGGAGCCCAACCCTGTTGACACAAGAGAACACAGCTCCGGATGCACTGAACAGGCAAATCACGTTTCTGGGTTGGTAGTTTATTTTCTAACAGAGGAAAGCTGTTCAAGAAAAAGACTTGTAAAATAACTGACTGATTCAAACCAAATTTGGAGACCATTATCCACCTAATTCAGAACATGGTTTTATCACTACCACGTAAGAGTGACGTGTGGAACGGTCCAGCTGCTAACAGTTATTTCGCTACAAATTCTACTGATAGAACGCCAAATTGGATGAATTTCTGAATAATACATTGGTTACTGGTAGCAACAGCACCGTCAAAAACAGGGCATCTGTATTTGTCCTTACTGGAAAACCTGGCTGATTAGGTTATGTCCTAAGACAGCAGAGCTTGAAGCCTGCAAAACGGACCTTACAGTAACCATTCTCACCGCAGCAGCCCAAAAAGCCTTTTAGTAATTATTGTAAGGCGCTCTCACTAAATAGCTCAACTTTTCAAAAGGTCCAGTCCTCCACTGAGGAAAACAGAATATAGCACAAACCATGCTGGCAATGTGAAGTCCAAGTCATCCCTCGTGGCCTTCAAGTCTGTGTCTATCTTAACTTTTTCTATAATCTTCATGTGGGCTTCCATGTTCTCAGATGCAGGGCTGATTAACAAACAGTATGATTCTGTCCAGAGTTCAGAAATCACTTTTTGGTCACAAGGACACAGGAGTCAGCTATTTGCTCAACAGAAGCAATGATTAGGTGTAAACTGTACAACGGTATAAAAAATACAGTTGCACTTCCTAAGGTATTTACATGTCCACTCCTATAATCTCAACACCTAGCACACAAATTTTCTTTCTCCAGTAAGAATTCTGGAAATAAAGTAGGCTCTAAGAAATGCTTTCATTTCCTGGTGACATTACTCATAGATTTTTATCAAAGCCTGGCAAGAACATACTTTCTACTTGTAATAGTGCAGGGCTTATGTACTGAAGTCCATTCCCACGGAGTTCATCGCCATTCTCAAAGGTGTTGCAGTTAACATGGGGTAATGGCACCAGTGGGGTCCACAGATCTGCACTTACTCCTCAGACACTAGCGAGACCAAGCACACGTTTCCAGGGTACCTCATGTTGATGGGTGGGCATTGACCTGAAACTCCCAAGCTCTTTTAGGTGCTTCTGGTATCTTGTTTCAATAACTACTTTGGCACCGAGGGCATCAACTGTTTCAGGACCGTGGCTGTTCTCAGCAGCAGCTCCTCCACTCAATGTTGACTTCTCTGTTGAGGAACTGACCTTTCTAACAGTACTGGTCAGGGTAAATTTAGGCTGTCGTGCTTCTTTTTGGAACTTCTGGCCCAAAGCCACTTCCTACAGACTGCCCAAATGCAGTCTTGCATTCCTTGTTTTTTGAGTTGAGGGCAGGGAGAAGCCTGCTGCACATCTGGCCCGGGAGGTAGAACTGTACTGTCCCAGAGAGCAACATCTGCCATGCTCAGCACTAGGGCTCACCAGAAAGAAATCTTAACAGATTTGGAGCTGTCTGTTTTAAAGGACTTGTTACAAGTGGACAGGAGGACGCAACTTAAAAGTCTGATCCCAAGTCCATTCAGTCCCAGCTGATAAGTTTACAAGACAGAACGCATTCAGGAAACTTTTTCTGAAGAATCATAACATCTGGAAAAGGCTCAACTCACGGCAGCAGGACAGCAGGCTGGACATCACTAGGTCTTTCTGCCACTGGTGAAGGAACGGAGATTGGATGAGGAGTGCTCCATCATTTATACCCCAACATGGAAGTATTAAGCAGCACAGATGCATGCACCATCCATCAACAAGAAATGGTTGACTTCGTAAAAATCACATTACCAACCTCAGGAAAGGATGAGATTTTTATGAGCTTGCACAGAAATTCTCGTAGTTATGCAACAGAACTTGGTGACATTTCTTTGAAAAATGAAAGAAAGCTTCAGCAGATTTTCTAGCAGGACTTTTTCAAAATATGACAAATCAACTTCAAAAGTCCGACAGCAGTTTTTTAACAGATATTTTTGAAAGATCATTTAGTTGGTCCTTTTCCTTTTTAGCTGTGCACATACAATTCCAGTGGAAACTGAAATATTACCTGAATATTAGCCAGAGATATACTAGGACTGAAACAAGCATCATAGGGCAATCTTAGCTCACTGAATTATGAGATAAAACTGCAACAGCGCACTCATATATGAAAAAAAAAGTTTAGCATAGGTAAGGAGTAGCAGTTAATAGAAAGCAAGTGCTCAGCAAGCTCCCCAGCACTCTTATTCCGCACAAGATTTATTTTGCTTTCAAAGTAGACTTCCTGACACATTCAAATAAGCTATTTAAAGAAACTTTCAGAAAGGGGTGTCGACAGAGATGTATACATTCTTCCTGAGGCATAGCTCAGCCTCCCACACCCAACCTGCTTATCACTGCATCCAACCAGATCTCCCGGCGTACCTGCGCACATAAGCATCACTAAGCTGCTTCAGTCAGAATAAGCCAGGTTAGCTTACAAGTTTAAATTCTCAGCTAAGCAGATTCGTTTTGCCTGAAATAGATTGGGAAGCACTCGCACGAGCAGTTCCACCGACAGATTAGAGCTGCGAACAATCTCCTTCAGGAGGGGGACAGGCGGCACACGGCTGTAACCCGCCGTCGGCCCCGCTGAACCTGAACTGAATGTCTGCTGCAGCCCAGCAACCTCCACCTGGGAAATCAGCAACAGCTCACTTCAGATTCACCGTCTGTTCTGTTTCACAGCTTCCCTGTGTTGATAAGACCCATCAAAAATGAACCAAGGATATCAACCCTAGTCTTACAAAGTAGCTAGCATCTACAGCCTACGAAGTTTGAGACATAACACACACCTCAGAAATCGTAAGAACCATACAAGTGATATTTAGAGATGAACTGCTATCACTTCTCTTAAGCAGAGAACAAGCTGTAAATGCAATTAAAATGTTAAATATTTTCCAAGGGACAAAATTATCTTATTGTTATTTTTGTTTGATAAATAAATGAGGAAAAGAGTAATGGTCAACAGGAAGCACCAGAAAGATCCTATCTCACTACCCTAACCCCTGGGCTCCCGGCTTCTTTGGTAGGGACTTTTGTAAAGTGAGCATCCTGAAAAAGTTCATTAGGACCGATAATTTCAAGGGGGGGGGGGTCGGGAGGATTGTTGAAAGGGGGGGGGGGTAAGAGAAAGAAAAAAGGCCATGTATATATCCAGGTGGCAAACTCACCACAGAATTTAATACTTTTACTACTTGGCCAAAGTGCTTTACTACCAACTTTACTCCCAAGTTTTAAAAGATTTTTTTTTTTTTTAAACTTCCTTAAGTTGTTAAAATAACCTCAGAAGTTTAACAAATAGAAGCCAAATCTGCAAATACTCTGAAAGCGTAAGCAAAGACATCACCAATCCCTTCATCAGTGGCTTCAAGGAGACGTGCTGTGCAAGGGCATATGCGTTCCACAACTGGAACTATGAAAAAGTGTTAACATGTCCTACAAAAGCTCTAGGAAATCAATCTATCCCCGTTTGTTCACATATTATGGTTACCGTTTCCACTATACAATACCCCATGGCCAAAATGCTCAATACCGCTCTGCAGCCCCAGTGCATTTCTGAAATGCCTGTTCAAGACCTTAGGATCTGCAGGAGTAGAACAACCACAGAGTTTGCTTCTTAATATGCACGTATCGCCTCCAAATTAGTTACCCTACCCAGTTAGCTTCATACCCAGTTACCATACCTATTCGCTTCATACCCAGTACGTAAACATGAAATCCAAATGCAGGTGCTTTCATTTGCCCTGCACAAGGCAAATCCTTTCTCCAAGTACAGGTTTGACAAATACCAACCAGGATCTCCCGCCGTCGATACCCATGTACCTTTCCAGAGAGAATGAGCCAAGTGGCTCTCGTACAGCAGACTCCATCATTTATGCTGTCTAAAGGACAGTATTTGCTCAACAGAATTCACAAATCTCAGACCAAGAGGAGAAGGGATATGTAAAATCAAGATACACAATTAGTTGCTTGCAATGGGATAGATATGCTGCTTATAAATTCCTCCACTACTGTTTACGGAAATTAGAAGTAGTAACATAGGAAAGCAGGACTTGACGAGATCACGGAAAAACTGTGTTTGGAAAAGAACTTGGAAGGTGAAGTCAGAAGCTGTGTGTGACAACGGAGAATGTTCCAGGCAGCTGTGGCAGCATAAAACCAGAACTGAAGTAAGCATAAGGGGATAGCAAGGAAAAAAAAAAAAGTGAAGAGTTGAATAAATTATACAATATAAGGTCTCAGACACGTTATAGATAATTCATTACTAGATATAGAGTAAACAGGATCAGATCTGTTCAGCACCTGTAGCCAAGAAAGTGCATTATTGATCTACTGTATTATGCAGGGCTTGGAAAAAGACGACGACTCAGGCGTAAGTGTTCCAGCATATCAATTTTTATATTTAGTAACAGCTGAAACCAGCAGAAATGGACACTTCATAACATTAGTACTTGATTGTTTATTTTATGCTTCAAGATAAATTGGCTTCATGCACCCAGAAGAACACTGTCATGAAGGCCAAGAACTCAATTCCTTAATTTAATAATATTTAAAGCTTCTCTAACAATGGAGGTGAAGGGAGTCCAAGCAGCATTGTCCTTGCAGAATATTACTGATGCTGTTAGGACAAGACTTTCATAATGGAAGCTAACAATTAAGATGTTAAACCAGTCAGCCAGTGAAGTTCACCAACTACACTAATTAACATCTAAAGTAGCTGCAGTGTTTAGAAACAATTATTTTCAAAAAGTCTTTATCGCTCTGAACTCCTTTTACTTGATATACCCAACATATGCTTCTGTAAATCTGTGTACGATCCCAAAACAGAAAGGCTGCTGAAGCACAACCCAAGTTTCACATCGTGTGAAAGCAGCAAAAGTCTGCTCACCTTTGCATGGGACTCTCTGCGAGAGCCAAGTGATTTACAGCTGGTATGACAGATCTACAACAGGATCCAATGAGAGTTATTGACCAAGTAAATGAGCAAAACCAAATTCAAGACTTGAAAGATTACAAACAACAGGCCCTCTCATTGTGACTAGTAGAGACAAAAATTTGACCTTGGGACAGCAATCGATTTTATAGAATTAGAAAAACATGCCATACCAAAATAACGCCTTTGTGAATTCTACCTGAGAAAATGCAAAGACTGTACTACAATCCGTGCATGAAAATGAAATCAAATGCTCTGTTTGTGATAGATTTTGCCTGATACCAGAAGCTGTTTGCCAGCCACCAGGATAATCATTAATATAAACCAACTAAAGAGAAGACAAAAGTCTTCATCTATTAGCAGTACTTGCCTGTATTTACAGTCATAGTAAGTTTTACTGTGGAAAATAGTGCACTCATGGTTCTAGGAATATAGTCCTGTTACTGCAATAGATGGCCTGTCAAGATACAATAACCATTGTATACTTACACATTAAGAAAAGAAGCCTAAATTTATATAGCAGTAGTGTCGGCCCTCCTCAGCATCAAGGATATCTTAACTGGCCATCTGAGAATTTGCTTTCTAAAACCAAAAGTATAATTGCATTCAAACAGCATGAGTAAATGCACAAAATCTGTTATTTGTGAATAGAAGTGGCTAAATGAAGTGCAGAAATACCAGTGTGTCCTTACTGCTCCCTCCTCAAAAAACTACGCCAACTGCAACCGCAAATGAAGTTTGATGCCATCTGTCACCTAATTACACCTTATATAATATATGTCATCAGGACATTTACCGTAGCCCTCACTCTGCAAGTGATGGCACAACACTCAAGTATACAACCAGCTACGTTTTCCCGGTCATGGAACCCGTCACGAACATCTGTAAAGCTGCATGTGCTAATACAAAACCTTTCCAGATGCAACGGCTAAAATAAACTGGTAACAGTTAGACAGCCAATGAACTGCCATCACCTTTTTATCTCTCTGCTATTCCCACAAGCAGGTACTTGCTGTATGCACTATTTTCTATAGTTCCTACACTTAGAATTTTAACTGTGAGAGTCAAAGATCAACTACACACATTGGAACAGCATCCACTCCATTCAGTATGTGGAGATCCAGCACGCGTAGGAAATGTTAAAAGCGTGCTTCTTACATCAGCAGACAGGCGAGGACATTAAGAGGCTCTTCCCTAAGTTACAAGAACCTGATGCCACCGGCTTTATCACTTCTGCAAGGCACTACTGCACCAACAGCCACGCTGTGCACTAGCACCGAGTGAAACGGCCCCTTCTGCTGCCCTGGAGGGAAACCAAACCCTGTGCCCACTTGCTGCTGCTGGCACATTCCGTACCATCAAACGACAGATGAAGTGTTTGGTACTTAATAAGACTTTGTTGTGAGAACTTCAATATGTTTCATCCTGAATTTGGCTGGATCTATATAACAAAGTTTACACTGACTCAAGAGTAGACAAAAAACTCTGAAAATGTCCTGATTACGTTCTTTCCAGAGGTTCTGCACTCCCTTCCCTCTACCCTTCGCCTGTTTTACAGACTGCTTTCACATTTAATTTTCCCTGTATTTGTAGAGTTTGAAAAAAAATATCGGATTCTTCTCTGTTCAAGAAGAGGTGAAAAACTTTGCCACTCATAAATAACAGCTGTTAGAAAATGCCAGGCTGCCCTGCTGCATATTGGCTGAGCAGGGGCTTTGCACGAAAGCACCCACCTCTCTGGTAGCGAGCAGTGCCCGCTCTACGCCGCGGAGTCCTCGGACTCTCAACGTGCCATCTCCTCCCCTCACTCCGAAGCGATGCAACAACCAAGGTACCAGCTTTGGCTTGCTGCGTTTAGAGAAAGCATAGTCACTGCCATAAAATGAGCTAGTATCTCTAATACGTCAATACACGCTTTGTATCTTTGCTCTCTCAGGACAGGGTTCATGGCTCGTTTTTGTTTGGTGGGACTGGGGGCATTGTTTAGTTTGGGGATTTTTTTGCATGCCGTGGGATCATAAAGGACCTGAAACATTCCAAAACCAAGTCATTTTTGCTGCCTTTGCTGGCCACTGAGTCAATCTAACAGCTCAGAACCATTAATGTCGTTTCCAACAAAACCCACTATGCTTCTCTGCCTACCTTTCCCCACAGATAGAAGGCTGTTATTTCACTTTATTTACAAAAGTAAAGGTCCGCAAGGAACTTGAAAGTGGAGTAGTACTGGGCGGGGGGGAGAATATTTTCATGTAAACAACTGGCATTATAGAATAGCAAAATGATTAATGTTATATGTTGTATAAAACGGGTTTGAGGATGCCTTTAATTTGAGACTGAAACATAAAAATCCATTATGTTCTTTCTTTATAAAGATGCCTCTTCTCTAAGTTTGTCCACAGTGGAAGCTACGATCACCAAACGGCCAGGAACTTCCCAGTTTTGGAAACAGGACTCCACATTTCGAGCAAGAATCAAACTGGGAAATGGCAATTTTTTTGTCTCTTCAGGATGACAGTTATCCTTACATGCAGTATTATTTTTTCCCCTGGAATTCTGTGTGTTTAGAAGCTCTACAAAGATAAAGTACAGCAAAAACATGTTAAGTATTCATTCTTCCGAAGGAAAAAGTGCCAGGTGTGCAAAATGTTAAGCGAGATACACAATGTACTTAAAAATTAACCTACATATAGGCAGCAGTGCTCCCATCTGATCGTAAGAAATTTTTAAAGGAGAAGCTACTAATGTATATGTACATACAAGCACGATAAAACATCTTGGTTACAAGAACGGAACAACAGAACAGTTTAGACCAACGCCACTTGCAAAACTTAATCGGTCTGTAACTGTCAGTTGCTGCTGCTTTCTTGAGCTCCAAAACAAAAATTGGCACTAAGTAAACTGCAAGTAGGTACATCAAGACATACAGATATTTAAAATAAATAGATAAATAAATAAAATTGAGCCTCAAACGGACATAAGGACTAGGTAGAATCTATCCACATTACTCACTTGAATTAGGTTAAAAGTGGTTTGCCAGTTCACGATTTGTTTCAAATTCAGCTGGCACACCACACTAACTCCGATGCCCTGCACTGACTTAGCAACGTGATTTGCACATCGTAAGATCTTGAATTGCTTGTGTTATGCAAGGTATGTAAGCAGAAAAAAAGAATTAGTAACCAGTCTTCCATCAGCAAATTACCACTCAAAATTAGAGGTTGTTATAGCTTTAAGAGAAATAAATTACAGACCTGCTTTCTCAGCTCCTGCACCACCCCTCAGCCCATATTGTCTGGCTGCTTCCTTTCTTCCTCAGTTTATGCCACCTAACCAAAACCTGCTCAAGACAAATATTTTGTTGTCACTCCAGATATTGTGAGAAAAGCTGTGGCTGTGGGTGGAAAGCAGATGGAAAATGCTTTGGCATACATGAAGTTACGGCATGTTCAGGAAGCCTCTTCTACTCTCCGTCCTGAATTGCGAGTAAGGGCATAGGCGTTTGGAGGAAGGAAAGGTGTGATCGGCACCCTTTAGGCGAGCGCACTGGGAAGGTACACACTGATGTTACTGGCAACCGCGCATCTGGGAGCCAGCGCAGTGGGAAGTGGAAAGCAAACAATGGAAGCGACCAGGCAAGCAGATGGAGACAAAAAGCTTTGGGGGGGAAAAAAAAATAAAATCAAGTGACAGCTGCATTAGTTGGCACACAGTCCCCAACCGTTGGCAAAGATGCTACACACGTACTTGTGAAGATGTGGCACAAAAGAAACTGAAGCAATAAGGTCCATCCTTCTGTAAAGAAGAGACTACAGAGACCATTTTGTTAAAAAGCGTTAAAAAGATAGGAATCGGATCTGATTTTTAGCCCTACTCCAGATCTAAGAATTTAGGCAAGTCACCACCTTCCGTGTTCCTTATTTCTCCAGCTATCTGAAGTGGGAATCCCCTTTTTAAGGTACCTGGAGTACCCATACAAACATTTCGCCACCTTTTAGTCACTTGAGACTTAACATTTCTTCCACAAAGGAAATATGATGTGGAAAAAATGTGATCTAGTGGGAAAACAGCTCAATACAGCCTGAGGAGAGTTGGTTTCCATGCTTAGATTTGGGAGTACCCGTACAAACATTTCGCCACCTTTCAGTCACTTGAGACTTAACATTTCTTTGTGCTTTTCCCACAAAGGAAATATGATGTGGAGAAAATGTGATCTAGTGGGAAAACAGCTCAATACAGCCTGAGGAGAGTTGGTTTCCATGCTTAGATTTGCCAGGCTAAAGAGTGACCTTCAGCCTCTTCACTTTCAGAGTCTGTTTCCCCATTTACAAAGTGAGGTTTATTACATATACTTCCCTGCAAAAAGGGCTTTGAAAAAGTGAGAGGTAAATAAAGGATCAAGGCCTTCATTGCCTTGTCCGTCCAACTTCTTCCTGCACGTGAGTTACAACAGTCTCACGGATCAATTCTTGCCCTTAGGGCCTATCAACATGCCCACAGAACGCAAACAAGGTGTCTTTAGTGAGGTATTTTTCCTCTCATTCAGTGGAAGCTTCCAGGGTACGTTTCGTTATACATATTTCCTAGGTTGCTCAATGCCATGGTAGGTATAAATGTACGTTTCATAGTCAACTGCTTTATCTTAGCAACAAACATAAGGTGAAAGCGATTTTGTCTCCCTTCTGCAGACAGGCCCGCAGAGACTTCAGCAAGGTCAGCTACGCCGACACCAAGCTCCTGTGAAACCCAGACGTGTATCTATAGCAATGCCAGAGTTCAAAGCACAGCGACGCTACAGCTCTGACCCTGCAAATTCCATTTTTTGGGCACTATACCTCTTCCCTCCTCTTTTCACTTCTTGCACCCATCACCAGTTGCCTGATTACGTTTCTTTTTCCTCTAGTATTTTCCCATCCCTGGAGGGCCCGATGACCAGGCTAACACCTGGTCCTAAAGCAAAAACAAGAGTCAAAAGATGGTAAGGTCTGTATGCGAGGCTCAGTTAGGCGAGAAATGAAGAGACGCAACGCGCGCATTATCAGAGCGAAATTTGACGAGGGAGATTTAAAAGGACATTTCTTTCTCCTCAGTACAGCATTCTAACAAGACAGCACAGCATAACAGGAGGGATGAGGACTCTAACCAGTCGTTAGGATATCAGCTAGGAGGGAAAGCCGTATTTTAGTCCTGATCTTTCTGTATAGTTGTCAAAGTTTGGAGGGAAACCTGGAAATAAGGCAGGGAGCAGATTCTGGTACTTGGGCATCTCTTCCCCAAACTCAGGGCAAAGTACACCAAGTCTGCAAAATTATATTCCTTCTTGCTTGCTTTCCTCCTCACTCGTGACCACGCAGTGGCCTACAGACCACAAGAGGGCTGGAAGATGCCCCCACCCAAAGAGTCTCAGCACCCCTCTAGAGACGGGAGGGATGTGCGCGGACACCCTTGCAGGAGGGGGGAGAGGGCGAACCCGGCCTTAAGTGCCCTGCCCGTTACCCCATCGTGCAAAGGGCAGGCACCATCGCTAACACCCTTCTGCACAAACCAAGCCCTGTTCACGTAGGCTCCCATCATCAGGGAACAGCCCAGGTAGTTAATGCACAGCCAGTTCCGACAGCCTCCGTCTGAAATACTAGAAACATTCTTTTACAGTAGTAGCTTTAGGTTTCTAAAACAAGGAGAAAATACCCCTCTGCACACACTACTTTCTTATGCAGGATTTAGTAAGTATATATATAGCAAACACAACTGAGATGGTCATCCTTCATTCTCGTCAGGTCCCCTCCTCAGAGCAACTGCAGGTTTGGGAGCAGGGAAAGGGAAAGGGGGCTGGGGGGGCAGCAAGAAAAGAGGCAGACAGGTCTGGGAGCCACTGTAGGTCCCTTGGAGATGCCCAGAGAAATGGAGCAACGAGTTCTGCTGCTTTCTAGATGCTGAATGGCAGTACCTCAAAAAAGCCTTAAAAAAGATTTTAAAACAGCAGTTGCAAGCACATATAAAGAATGTGTGTGTCAAAGAGAAGGTTATAACCTTTCATTAACTCAGATTCATCTGAATAGTTTTTAATATAGTGAACTCTTACTGACTCACCCTGAAGGCTAAGATCTTGCTATGATTTACCTCAAAGCAGGTTTTTTATTGTCTGTATTAAGTTGCTGATACAAATGCGGGATTCAAAATGCAAGTGCTGATATGACCCTAACTACAGAGTTCTGCACAGCACAGTGGCACAGCTATAATTAAAAAGACAGCCTACATCAAGTAAAAAGCTTCACTGCAAACCTTTCTAGTGGATCAATACAATATCATCAGTGACATCTCAATAGGGAGGAAAAAGGAAAAAAAAAGGCTTCTTATGGAATTAAGAAAAATTATATGTATTAACAGAAAAAAACCCAACCCTCTTTTGAAGTCCACAGAGAAGAAGTTGTTAAATTTACAGTCTGATTGTAATATTATCCACAAAGCAGAACATACCAATATCCGAGACATTTGTTTCTCTCTTTTTCTTGCACTAGAGAGTAACTGCAAAGATAGTTAAGGTGACAGATAAAACGCTACTAAAAGGGGAATAAAAACAGTACTGAGGAAATGATTGTTTGAAAGCTTCAGAACAGGAGGTTTAAAAAAAAAATGTACAAGCAAAAGAAGTCTTCATAATCACTTTACCAAAACAGTGAACAGAGTATAGCGTTCAGCTTACGAGGATGCAAGACATTTCTAAGCAACTGAAAGTGTTGCAAGAATGACCAGAATGGTTGATACTGCATCAGCTTTATTCTTGATGTGTCCGCGAATACCATCTACTAAGGCTGACAGTCAACAAGCTCTAAGTCACGGCACAAAGTCCCAAAGAGTAAAGGCTGGTACTTCACAAAATGGAAAGTCATTCACAGAACAGCAGGAACCAGCAGGTAAGAAGTTTCTTGGAGAGCCTTTCAAACCAGCCAAGCCAAGCACGTGTGTTCATTTTTGCTCCTGTGATATTACTGCTCAAGAACTGAAGATCTCTATTGCTGTGATGACATTTCACTCTCCATGGCTCATTGCTGTCTTGTGTAATTTAATGAGTAAAAAGCAAATGGGGTGGTGGGGTGGGAGGGGATTTGAGGGAGAGTTATTAAGGTTGTATATGAAAAGTTGGTTTCATTTAAATTGACAATATTTAATTTGAACTCCAGGATCTCTTACTCTTTAATACTATTAACAGGGTTGTCTGTGTCGTAGCACTTGTAATACCATTTGTAAGAGACTGACTGTACTCAAATCAAGACTTGCAATGTCAGCATGCTGGGATGAAGAAAAACTCTACCATTCGGGTAAACTGTCCCAATTAGGACTTTTGAGAAATCTCATTTATTTCTGAAATTGATTTTTTTTTCTGTAAATTCAGCTCTGAGCAAGAACTCATCGCAATGGTTTTGCTATCTCTTACATTGCTGTTCTCCTGATAATGACAATATTGATGGCAGTAATAGCATTTTACCACAAAATGTTACTGTTTACTGGGTTGTCATCATTTTTCTTGTTTTTCCAACAGCAGCAAAGAAATTATGTGCTGCTGTTTTAAAAAAAAGTAGAAGATAGAAACCACTTTAGCCTGACAAAGACCAAGGAAAATCGAAATACTAATATAGAAAGGAATCTTTAAAGAGTTACTAGATGACAATGCAAGGAACGCTGGATGAGGGCTTCGTGGTACAGCACAGCCTGCCTCGAGAGCCAGCGGTACGATTTTGCTCCGAGTACTGTTACAGCTGAACCTCAAACTCCGGGTTACAGCATGGTGCAATCCTGTGCCGTGCTATGCAGACGGTCTGACTAGATAATCATAATGGTTCTTCTGACCTTAAAAATCCATTTGTCCTTTCTCCCCTCGCTCAGTTCCTCAGGGTAATCTGTTGCCTCGCACACACGGAAGGCTTCCTCCCTCGGTTCTGCACCCTCACCGCCACCTCCTCATTCAAACACCACCAAGGAAGGTTCTCTGCCTCCCCATTATTCAGAAGAAAAGGTCTGTTGCTATTTAAAATTCCACTTATTCCTTGGGATATTCACGGTCCGTTTTACCCTCTCTGCCCCTCTGATTAGAGCAAGGCATCTTTTCCGCACAGGTAACATCACGTCCCTCCAGGCTCTCGCCCCAAGTCTGCAAGAGCCTTTCACCGTTAAGCTGCTGGCAGACAGAACAGCCCACCTGTGCTGGGAAGGACCAGCTTAACACAAACAAAAAAACACCCCGTAAATCAACGTTCATTCATAAAAACCATAGGCCACCATACTTTGGAATTCAGCAGAGTCTTTTCTCTTCTATTATAATTATGCTAATCTCTTATCACAGAAAGTGGACATAAGATGGCACAACTGAAGGAGTTCCAAAAAAATACGTATCTGCTTGCTCAGCTGAAAAACTTCATGCCGTTCTTACGTGACACATTACTTGTTTTTGTTGTGCCACACACAAAATGTGGGAAGTAGGTATCTTCCCAGGAAACAGAAGTTAGCAACTTTTCGTCTTCAGCATCTGTACAACACAACATTGAAAGTCTATTTACAGGAAGAATTAATCTTAAATTTACTAAAGGTCTTGACCTAAAAAGGCATAATTGTGCTTTTTTATTGGACATATCTAGATTTATATTTTCTCTTCATTCCATCAAAAGAAGGTTTTGATTTTTTTTTTTAAACATTATTCTTAGCAGAGCTAAATTTAGCCATGTGGGAGTTACCAAGTTCCTTTTAGACACATTAGGACTGCCATCTAAAATGCCGAATTATGATCACAAGTTTTATTTCTTAGAGAACAAAGCCTGACGTTCAGATCCCATGATAAGTTTCTAATGACACCAATTTGGAGAGCAGCAGGAAACCAAACAAGAGAACACAAATCCCAACTATAACTCTCGTGTGTGTATATAGATACAGACACACACACTGCTCCTTACCTGCAAAAGCAAAACCAAACCTGTGATTCAGCAGCTGTGCAAGATTCATACCTACACATAGAACAACAGTGGCTTACAGCAAGGTTTTCCACCCCTGGCCCTTTCCCGCTCCCAGTTCCTTGTAACTCACTGCTGCTCCCCTTAGTACCCCACCTTTAGCTTCCTCAAGTCTTCCTCCAATTTCATGCAGGACTCCTAATTTTTTTTTATTTTATTTTTTTTTAAAATATTTCTTCTTGTCCACTACTGGTACTTTTCCAGTTTGAGACGAGAGCTAAACATACAAGAATACACTCATCTACATTCTTATAAAATGAGCACATCTGGCAAATTTTGAGGTGCAAGATATGCCATGCATCTATTTTAAGAGCCACATTATTATATTCTGGACTTAATTCAAGTTAGGTTTAGATGAGGCCCTAAACCAATCTGCAATCGCCAGTGAACTAGTATTTGTTCCTACTGAAACCATGGGGCTGCGGGGGGAGTGTTAATCAGCCTGGCCCATTCCTCCTGAAGTAATCAGGTACAGAAGCCCTCAGCAGAGCTGGAAGGGCAGGGAGAGCGAGAAAACCAGTTCAGAAGATCACCGGGTTTTGTCTCTAGCTACAGAGGCATTCCCAAATAGCAAGGTGCTCACTGCGGGCTACGGGACAGAGTTTCACTCCACAGTTCTGCTCTAGAAACGGACTTTGCTCATTGCCAACATCCCAACCCGATTCTACGAGTTAAGATCACTAGAGGTAACTTACCCTTAACCTAGCTACGTCGCTCCCGCAGTCACGCGAAAGGTCCCTCCTTTTCCAGCCTCGCCCCTTCGCGCCCAGGGCACAGCCTGACCCCAGAACTGCTCCCTCCCCAAAACCGCCTGCTCCTCCGAGCAAGCGCTGCCCAAGGGAAAGCTCAGACCCCGCTGGCCCGGCCACAGACCAGCTGGGCAGGTCCAGCTCCTTCTACTTTCAGCAGACACTGATGATGCCATTATAACATATGTTTTCTACTGATGACGCCAATACAACATATGTTTTCCATGTCCGACTCTTCATCAAGTGCTACCCACATCACTGTAAAGCTAAGTCAGAAGGGAACGAAGGTCTATGCTCCATTTCCAGAATATGGAGAAAACACTAGAACTTCTCCAACAAATGACTGACATATTTTGGAAGTGTTACAACACAGTGATTTTTTCACTTAATTTTTGCAAAGAGATCAGTAAACAGAAGTATGGGGTTTCTCCTATTGGTAACAAGCATCCACAATCTGCTAACACTGCCAGTTCCCCTAGCAGCTAGCACGGTTACGCAAAACAGCACATGCACACAAAAACCTAGTACTATCGCATTTCAGCAAAATGAAATTAAACGAGACTGCTTAAAAATTAAAGTCCTTCCAGGAAACATCATTTTGTCAGTATTTCTCTGGGAAACATCTCTAAGAGTTCTGTTAAAGCAGGTAAAAAGTATATTAGCAGCATTGATTTTTATGAAATCAATGTCATTCTCTCACATGCCTTTTTTTTTTTTTAAATAAAGGAATTTAATTTGTTGCAAGATTCCTTTCACTGACACTGTGGGAGACACTTTAAACATGCAACATTTTAAGTCTACAAAATCATCCCACTAAATGGTGTGCACAATTAAATCAATTTTGGCAAACATTGAAGCCTAATCACCAAGGTTAATTTTCAACCGCGAGCATATAATTTAAGATAAAGCCAGTTTCTTTCCAACTTCAATACAGTTTTTACTATAATGTTTAGCCTTATGTTTTACACACTCAGAGTTTTGTTCTCATGACAATTTCTTTAGAAAACAAGCCCTATTGTAGCGGCTACCACTACAAATACCTTCTGGTCGAATAATACGATGGAAACTCTCGTTTTAAATCTGGCAAAGTGCTGGCGTTTGTCAGTTGGTGCCAGGACCTAAAGTAACGCGCTGTACGTGGGGACAAGCTGCCCCATCCGCCCCGGAGGCGACCCTGCGGCGGGAGCTGGGAGCTCAGCTGGTGGCCACGGGCAGGGCGGTGACCCAAGGCGGGGCGGTCACCCACCCAAGGCGGGGCGGTCACCCACCCAAGGCTACCCAAGGCAGGGCAGCTCCTCGCACCGCCTCGCCCAAGGGTCACCAAAGTGCCCTGGAGGCTCTTTGCTAAGTCTGCAGCTGAACCTTCAGACTGCTAAATCCAATTTCAATGATTCTGATACTGCTATTCAATTAGTTCCATTACTCCTTCCGCTCCATTAGCGCAAGAGTACTCCAGCAGCACATATTCTCAGCATTTACTACCATTTCAGTAACATACCACTCTCAACAGAAAGGCTCCTCTCTCTGCCCTAGCTACAGTTTCATGGAGTTGTATGTTTTGCAGGGCAGTTTTGCACACAAAACACTACTATTTTCCCTTTTCTCTGAAAAAATGCAATTCTTTCCAACTATTTTCCTCAGTGATTTACAAATATTTTCCTCTTGAACTTTAGAACATAATTCATTAGCCCGTTATCGTGTTTAGAATCACAACATACAGCAGATCACATCAACTGTCTCGCAAATACTTCTATAATATACAACATTATGGTGGCAAAATTCCCACGTAGTATAAACTAACCTCGAGAAAGATGCACATAAATAAAAACAAAGTAAGAGCAAACTATTCAAGCTTTTTTTTCTCATCAAGTAAACTCCTTTAAATGGAAGTTATTTTTAATTATTCTCCCTCTCAAGCTAATAGTTGCATTTCCTATTGCCTGTTAAGGCAATTTAAAGTAAATAGTTGAAACACTGCAAGATTGTTGCCTCCTCCGCATACCTTTTTAAAGTCAAATCACTGAACTCAATAGTCACTAAGAAAATCCTGCAACCCAAGTTCAGCGAAGTGCTACGCCCTACCACCATCACCACCTTTGAACACTATTCCTCGTCAGGTTAAAAAACCACGCTCGGCCTCATTCTGCTACTCCAACACAATGACCAGTTCTTTCACACTGAAAAAACGTATTGCACGCTGGAGAAATGGGAATTTGGGTTTTAGATATGTGAAAACATGTCTAAAACGGTGAGATAGAAACCCCTCTCTGCAAAGGCTCTCATGCTCATTTCACAAAGTAAAACAAACAGAAAACTAAAACTACAAAAAAAAAACCCAACCACCAAACTCAAAACAAACCCCTGACAAGAATCTGAATGTCAAGCAATACACTACATGAACAAACGTGGAAGTAGCAGTATATTCTCCTCATTAGGTAAACGGTGTAACAAATTATATGAGTGAGAATGAATTTTCTTTTAGTTATAGGTATAGAGAGAGAGAGGGAGAGAGAGAGAGGCGTCTATATTGATACCCCAACCACCAAACTCAAAAGAAACCCCTGACAAGAATCTGAATGTCAAGCAATACACTACATGAACAAACGTGGAAGTAGCAGTATATTCTCCTCATTAGGTAAACGGTGTAACAAATTATATGAGTGAGAATGAATTTTCTTTTAGTTATAGGTATAGAGAGAGAGAGGGAGAGAGAGAGAGGCGTCTATATTGATATGGGGGGGGGAGAGAGGTATAAATGGAAAAGAAAATTTAAATCTATTGGTTTAAATCAAATGTTTCTCACTCACTGATTTTTATCAAGTGAGAACTGGCTGAAAGATCTTAACTTTTTAGTTTAGTTTAATCATGATTAGGTTCAACAATTTCAAATCCAGCCACCTTGATTTACTTCGGGCCACTTAAGTCACTGTATATATGATCACGCGAGAAATTGTTATGTACTTGATCTTAGCTATTAGTTATTTAATCGCCTGTGGTACACAGCATACCGATGTCCTCAGGCCAAAGTGTCATCCTCTGAACTTCAGCACACCAATCTTATCTTTTGACTGTTTCTTACTTTAAGGTCCACGTGAGACTCTTCTACCTCCTGACACAATTTTTTCCCCATCAGTTTTCACTCCAAAACAGGCACAACAACAATTAAAAGCCATTTTTAATAACTCAGTGAGTTTTTTAGTTTTTAAGTTTTCATTCTTACATGATATGGGACACAACAGCGAACAAGCACTCAAAAGGGCATGTTTATTCTTGCACAGTAATGGATAAAAACTAAGATTTTTTTTTTGAAAGTGAAAAGAACTAGGTATAAACTATTAATAAGCACTGTAACATACTCTGTGCTCATACTACTCTCCCATTAACCTGGAGATGAACGGTGCACGAGATATCTTAAAAGCCCTAAGAGTTTAACAACACGTTTCAATTTTACCAGCCTAAGATAGCTTGGTCCAAAAGGTAGACCCAATTAAGCTCCCCAATTCATTCACTGGATCACAGCTCCTAATGACTTTTTCTACAGTAAAATCCATATTCTGATACGGAATGTTTTTTGTTTAGTTTGGTTTCGTTTGTTTTCTAGTTGATAGAATTCCACAAAAAAAGTGTTGTATACTCTCCTCTAGGCACAGACTTGGACTACGTTTAGCATGGATCGAATTCTCAGGAAATGCATAAAGCACACGCGTTAATGGGTTTTTAAGTGGCTACCAGGAAAGGAGATAAGTTGACATGCATAAAGTTGACTAGGACAATTTTTAATACTACACAGAAAGGATTTTATAAAGAATCTGTAATCTGAAGAGTCAGCATTTAAAAAATTCGATGAATTTCCAATGTTATTGGAGAGGACAGGTAGAGAAGTTTTTATTCTGACAAATGAGATGTACATCTTTGAGCATCTAGCAGTTTCAGAGCAACTCAAGGCTGCAATCAAAACATCCATTAGAGTGCTCCACGTTTCAGAACAAGCAAGCAAGTGGATGTCAGTGCAGCCAGTAAATCACCTGATCCTATTACAAAATCAATTACTGCAGCACATTTCTATTGCTACACAACCTGATAATGGCAAAATGATATTGGATAGCTACTGCAAGGTCAAGAAAGCTGTTAAGAACATCTGAAATTTGTCTTTTTATCATGTAAGTCCAAATTATACAGCATCCTTTTAACGGTATAGTTAAAATTTAAAATATAGTTACCTTCTTTGGCTGATTGAGACATTCAATGGATAGTCTCTGCAAGTGCTCTGATGTATGACTGCAAGATAGAAGATTGGAGCAGCAGGTCGAACAGCCCAGCCTCTTCATTAAAGAGGAAATAATGCTGCAGCCACAGCCACACATTGATTTGCTCATCAGATGAGTTTGTTCTTAAAGAAATTAGGACCGGTACTGTCCCATAAACACTCAGAATTGGCCAGCTGCCTCATTCTGCAGCTCCCTGGCTGAAATTAAGACTGCTAAGCAGAAAGGAGAGAGGAAAAAAAAAAAAAGTGTTGCTCAAAAAACCGTCAGCCAGTCTCATCAGCAAGTAATACCTCGCATTTCAAAAACCGCGTTCGTCTCTCCCTCCACTCCTCTTTGCAAAGAAAGCTGCTTTGAAAAGACGGACAGCTGTCTAAGAAGAGTGAATTCAGGGATGGCAATCTCTCCAAACTGCTCGCTGGCTACTCCTTCTGTGGCTCTCGTCACCGCAAGCCCGGTTTACCCTCCCCGGCAG